>NC_054543.1:44309524-44542024 GCF_017654505.1 Polyodon spathula
ATTAGATTAAGGCAGCATCTTCCTGCATTGGTCATTCAGTTTTGGCAGCTGTAATTAGAAGCTGGCAAGAAAGGACCGCAAAGAACAAGCAAAAGCAGAGGGAAAGCATTGACGGTGCACTTAATAACACAGGTTCAGTAGCTCATTTAATGTGGCTTTAACACAAGCTCAAGAAACTAAGAGTCAAGTTACTTCATCTGCACTAAATCGTATTGGAGAATTATTTCACTGCAGTTGAATTCCTTTGGCCTGGGACCAATACTGTACAGTATACAGATAAAGAATAAAGGTTAGGTAAGACTACGAGCAGGTGGGTAAATCCAGCAATTTGGGCAACTCGGCATACATCAACTGTTTTACCTTAATGCATTAAAAGCCTGTATCTCTAACATCACCTTTTAAATGCATTTCACCAGATACTTACAATAGAAAAGCTAACAAGTAGTCACAGCCTAATATGGGGTGGGGGGGTGATATCATTCAGGTTTGTGTCGCCGCTGTTGTATCGACAGACTATTTCTCTTTTCAGGCATGACATGGAAGACTTTTCAACAAGGCTTTTAAAAAAGAGGCACTAAAAAAAAAAAAACAGCAACTATGAAGGAAACCGTGATAAAGAAAGGGGTTCTGTCAGAACAGGAAACACAAACACTGCTGCCATACAGCGATGTACATCAAAAGGTTCAGCTCACTTATTTTTCGTGTCAAAAAGCAGAGTTGCCATTAAGTCCACAAACATAATAAAGAACAATGTCACCACTCCATACATTCGACTTGAGATAGTGTTGACTGGATGCCTTGCTTCATGCCCTGGCCAATTTGAAGCAATGGATGCCCCTTGCCACCTTTAAAGCTTTTTCAAGCACTCCCTGGCTTTTAGAACACTGCAAATTCATTCTCTGCCGTCCACTTTTTATAGTGGAAGTGCTGAAAGCCTGTTTGAAACAAAACAGTAACCCCATGGAAGCCACGCATTGGGTTGCTGTCATGTTAACACGGTAATAAAACGAAGCAGCATCGACACCAACACCTTTTTATTTACTGAAGTAAAAAATGCTTTAAACCACAGTCCTTGCTACAATGCTTACAACATGCTTACCGTAAAACGTTCAGAGCAAACAAATAAAGAAGCAGAGTATACTGTTATGATGCACTTAAATACTGCAACTTAGAAATGTTTACTTGTAAAAACAGGTGCAGCAGCTGTATTTTATTTACAGTAGTCATAGACAACGACAGTTAGAATGTCATTATGTCATGTGTTTTTAGTATTGCTCCACGAAGCAGCAACCCCCCCCCCCCAGTTAGCTGTATTTGTGACAAGCTGATTTTAGCAGGAGGTGCTGCTGAGAATTTACAAACAAAGGCAATATTCTTTTTTGGAACATTTTCAATCACTGTTCTACTGTGTACAGGCTTCTCATGGGTTCCAACTACTAACCGACTCTCGTGACATTGCAATTGTGCAATTGATCAGATATCCCACCCCTGTGATGACAGTCAGCGCTGATTGGTCTGTTATCGTTTGTGTTCAAAAGCCATCTAGGAAGGCACAGTGCACTGCACATACAGCTTATAAGAATAACGAAACTAGCAGGATCTATCATTACACCAGCAGGTGCACAGCACCCCTGTACTTCGAGCCAGGAGGTGCAGCAACCCCGGCACCCCTAGTTCCCATGCCCCTGTATCTTCATCATCCTCCATTGTGGAAACTGAGAAAACAAACAGAAAAACATACTGCAATGGTCTTCAAATGATATGGCCTTAGAAAACAGTCCGGATGGCAGGCAGGGAAATGATCTCAGGAGTAACTGATTAACGACCCAGGGAATGCGGATATAAAATACAAGAAAGAATAATGTTTGAGTAGAAATGTACAACAACACCATATGCACAGGAGGCAGCAACACTGAAGTCAAGGAGAGTTTGTTAACCCTTTAGCTCTTGGATATCAACTTATAGGCTCCCAATACCCTCTACTTGTGTATTGGTCAATTCATTTTTACAATAAGGTTGACCATTTGAGGGTTAAATAGGAAATGTTCACACCCTGGCTTTTGGGTCTTGCAAACAATAAGCAGCATCAACCATAGGAAAGGACTGACATCACAGCCTAAGTGTACTGTACTCTATGTGGCTCCTCTGAGCCTGGGGCACACGCTAGGGTCACGACCCATTTCCCCTGAACCCCTACAGCAGGCAAGCAGAAACGGCGTCTAAAGTTTGTTGGCATCAATGTAAACAGAGACCAAAAACTAATTAATCTAACCTTTGTGGTTTTAACTAGCCTACATTCTAAGTTCATGCTATGTATACTGTATCACCTCTTCTGATATTTATTTAGGTTCAGTCCCTGCAGCCTTGAGGCAAGCAACAGCTTCCTCCAGTCTAGTCAAACTGGGTTTTCTTTCATAAAAAATAAACCTGCACTGCAGTGCAGGACATGTGGCAGCTACATAGAGAAAGAACATGATGCAAATGACGTCAATCCACAGGGAGGCATGAATCATGCCATTACACATCAGCACCGCACCTCCAATGTCACACCCCATTTAATCACCACATAGCATGAGTGCTTCAACAAAATTTAACTGATCTGAATAAAAATTCTGCATCATACAGTAGGGCTGTCCAACAGCTTGTATGTTAATCCTCCCATTTAACGTATTATAGAAGGTGAAGGTCTGAACGCATTGGTTTTTGCTAGGGACATAGCACTGTCCACCAGCTGGCTGTAACAAAGCAAAGCATATGCTTGTTCAGCCAAGTGCTTGGCACTTGGATTACTGTAGATGGCAGGCTATGTTCCGTTTTCCTGTGGGAACCAACAGCGTTTGTCAAGCCAGATAATAGTAACATATCAAATGGCACTACAAATATTCCATACTAGAAAGTATAGGGGTAGAGGTGGGGTGGGGGGGGGGGAGGGGGGGGGATCAAAACCCCTTACAGTTCATTCAAAGGTTTGGCAAGCTTTGCCTTACAGATTACAGAGAATACTAAACTTTAAATGAAGACAATTTTAAATCAATTAAGGATGTTAAGATTGTGTTATACCCCGTTTTCCATTTGCTCCACATAGCATGCGTTTATCCCAGGATGCATCTGTGTGGGAGCTTTTCCATCACACTGCCACTGGCTCAGTGTGTGTTGGAACACAGGTCCGTTCAGCCTGGTTTTAAACCCAGCTGAGCGCTGGCTACAAAGCAATTCCAGAGTGTTTAGCTCTGCAAAACAAACCTGGAACTGTAAATTCCATCACATTGACTTTTGTTACAAGCCAACACAACACAACAGACAATTTTATTTCCAGGACACCCAAAAGCCAGGGATAGAAATTTCTGGCTCCCATGTGTAACTCAACCGAAACTGGTATTCTTGGATTTGTCCACAGGTCAATCCCGTGTCTAGATGAGCCAGTGTCAGAGGGAAACGAGGTATTACACTTGGGAAAGTCACATGATTTGGACAGAACTGTCTTAGCTCTTCAGTACTGGGTTGTGGAGAGGAGAGGCCTAGCAGGTTTCCCATAAACTCAAAGCCTGTGCCTTGAGTCATGGCTGTAGCCGCCAGGAGAGCCGTGGGTGCGGTGTGGTTTGTACGTGTCCTGGTAGGAGTCGGAGTACTCTTCTTCCACCAGCGGGTAGTGGTCCCGGCTGTGCTGAGAACCCGACGACAGGCGGTTCCGGCTCTTTCTTGCCCTCTCGCTGTGGTAGTTCTCGTCCGAGGTCATCAGGCTCCGACGCTCGATTGGGGAGTGGTCTCCAGAATGGTTGTTGTGCCTCATTCTTTGGCCCTAGCAAACAAAAGCACAGAAATAGCAGTTTGATTAACTGGTCCTCTATGCTCACAAGTGCCTGATAATAATGTAATAATGCTATTCACATCGCAAGCACTAAACAAGAACACATTCTTTGTTAAAGGGTGATTGATACAGTGCAGTGTAGATTGTACCTCAGAGATGGCATTTAACATGCCTATCAATATTGGATTTTGCTACCCGTCAGTAAGATCACCTGTAACCCAGAGATAGCTGCAGGGTATGGGGAGAGCGCCGTGGAGCCCAGGTTCCGTCCCAGCACAGGGTTCATGGGAGTGCTACTGGGGGCATGCGTGGCACGCCAATAGGCCTCCAGGTACTCGGCCAAGTGTTCACAAGCATCTTCCAGCTGGTTCTCATCCAAAATGATATCAAACATTTCCTGCAAAAAACAGGACATGTATTTGATGTTGTTTTTTTAAAGTTAAAGAACATTATAGCTTTACTAAAACCATCCCAATACCTAAGGCACACTGCAGGGTTTTCTGGTGTTTGGATTGTTATATTTGTAATAGGAATTATTGTAATATAGGAAACATTTTGAACTGCTTTTGTGACCTCAAAAGTCACTTCTGCTGTAAGTGGACATTTTAAATTACAAATGAAGAAAATATTAAATTATAGTTAAAGAAAATGTCCTATTACAATTACTGTAGTATTCCTAGTTTTACTGTAGGAGGTCATATACCAAATATGACTGAATCTTTTGTTTGTTGTTGTTGTTATTATAACGGAATGTATTTTCGCATTTAAAACCTATACGTACCGGAGGGCATTGTGCTAGCTTGTCAGCGGCCACCAACTGGACATTCAGATGTTTGCTTTGGGATTTCCCTCTGGATTTTATCAATCGTTGCAGAACCTAGCAAAGGGAAATAATCACACAAACTGACAGGACTGCCGTGGGTTTGAAACAAGTGTGCCTGAGAACTGATACAGTGGGTGCCTTTCCCACAGAGCCAGGGGATCTAAGGAACAAGCAGAGCTATTCCCAAAGAGCACAAGAATGGAGGAGCTGGGACTGGGTTACAATGAAGGATAATGGCTTGAATGGAGACTCTACATTGTCCTAATTCTGTATTTAATTTCTTATAGTTTATAACATCCCCACAGTGTATACTTTAAGATCCTCTACTGTTGTTTCTGCTGAGATCATTACTTTGCCATGTTTACTCATTAACACTGTTCCACCTGAAAAATGCTTCTGAAAAGACTCCTCAATAAGGCAGATTTGTAGCAAGTGAGGTGGGAAAGCAAATCCATGTTTCACAGGCTTCAGTCACTGCTGTCCTACTGACTGGTTGATATTTCTCTTACAATTCAGATAGCATGCAGAGGGTTTATTCAATCATACTGTAAGTGTCAGTGTAGCAGATGAAGACAAAAACCCTTAAAGACATTTTCAACATGTTACTGAATGCAGTATACAGTAGAGGAGCAGGACAAACTACCCAGAGTGATAAAAACAGATATCAAACGATCCATCGTATGTAGCAAAAGCCAGTAGGGAGCAATCGGACTGAATTTTCGTTAGATTGCACAGAATCACACTGAACTTCAGATCGTCACTTTGTTAACAGTTAAACAGTTCGTAAGCATTTTAAAATATACAGTTTTTCAGGACTAAATACAGTAAGTGGTAAAATATCTTTACCCCTTCCTTGAAATTCTGTATGATGAACTAGTGTAGTACTAACAGCTACAGACAGTATAACATACATTACTAAAGGACAGAGGCACATGCATTTTTCCTAACATTTAGATAAAGGCTACCCGAGATTATTTTTAAGAAGCCTCATTTTTCTTCTTGTTGGCACGTACCTTTGGTGACGACACTTTGACATGGACGATAAGAGGTGCTAAAGATGTCTTGATAAGCTGTGCTGGGTGGTTTATGGTATCAGCATCCAGAACTACTAACTGGAGCGACCGTGCCAACTCGAAAATTCTTTCTATTTCACTCTGCACCTCAGCTACAAGGAAAGCAGACAGAAGCTTTATCACACCAGGTGTTACCAGAAATGTTTGACGTCTTCTAGTTTGACAATAGAATTCTAGGGTGTTTGGAGTTCTGGATGTCTGCTGTTACATTAGGCAAAGAAAAATGATTTAAAAAAACAGTTTGGAAAGTCTTATGGAGTGTCACCACAAAGCGGGAGAATTACACAAAATCAACCTGCTGGGGTTTATTATCAATAGGGTTTATATATTACAATATTTAGACAAGTAGGGGAATATAGACAGACACAAGCCAGTGTAACCTCGAGCCAGGTTCAGTAAAACACTAATCAGTTTCCACTTACCTAAACTAGACCTGGTGTTTGAGCGCTCAATAATGGCTCTCTTGCTGGGATTGTTGAGCACAGACCGCTTGGCGAGAGAAATGTCTGCAGTGACTCTTGTTATAGATATCCTAAAAAACAAAAACAAATAAAGACACGCTGCACACCTCAATTCAAGCTTCTTGATTTTGAAAAAGTTAGTGCAGGGGTGGCCTTCCAGTCCTGGTCTTTGTGCCAACCCTGTTCTAAATTGTTTAATTGAACTAATTAAACCTGCACCCAGACCCTGAAGCAGTTAATGATCTCACATTACCTGTTAAACCTGGAGTGGGGTGGCCCTCAAGGACCGGGATTGGATCCATTATATACTCCTTTTGGGATATGTGCATGTGAGGAAGCGGGGAGGGCATGCAATATGTAACACAGTCAGGCTGCACATGTTAAGTAACAACATTTGTTGTAAAAGAAGAGCAGGGATGTTCTCTCTAACCATGTTCTCAAGAGGCTTTACTCTACCGTGAATGAGCCTCTCTGCTGATATGGGTATACCTGGCTGAATACCTGAAACAATAATTACAACACAATGATCAGCAAACAGAAATGACTCACAGGCCTAGAGGCCCATCAAGCTCTATGGGGACTTGATGGGTCGATTGCCCAATATTAAGTATTCTTTCTGTGCACTGGATTTTAAAACAGAATGTCTTTCTTTTTAGGAGAAGTTTACTTGGTACTGAGACAAGAGATCATTCTTTTCACGGTCAGGATAAACAACCCATCCGCATCACACTCTCTCGGCAGTGCAATGCTGTTAAAGGTAAACAGAAGCAGAAAGACAGACAGACACCTGCCTGACAAGCACTGGAAAACACAAACACTGGCACATGCAAATCCCATCCAAACATGAGTCATCTCTTGTTAAATGATTTGCTGTATGGGGCTTATTAGGTTATGTGCAAAACAGACAGATTCTTCTTTTTAATTATTAAAATGTAACTCTGCAATGCCCAAAGCATTATAACTCTGTGCATTGTGAAATGAGTGTGGGCTGTGTGGTTAGGCTAGGGGGTGTTGGCTAGTGGCTGCAAGCTTTCTTATGCAAAGAAGTGTGAATTCAGCCACACTGTACACATATTTGGCACATACAATATATATATATATATATTCAAGTTTTGTTTTTCTCTCACATATACAAACGATAGCATAAAGTGTCAGCTGCCTCACCTTCCATCAAACCTGTGCTTCAAGAAGTCAAACAGAGCTTTCTGCATCATGTCTGTCACCTGGGTAGGGATTCAGGGAGAGGTGGGAAAGGAGAGTTTTTTGACAGGAAGAGAAAGAAGGAGAAAGTTAAGAAAAAGGAAAGCAGCTACCCCTCCGACCAGCTCAGTGTCAGAGTCACACCCCAGGGTAATGAATCTTACCTTCAACTGAACTCCGTTTCACACTGCTTATTTGAATATATCATTTCTATATGCAGTTTGAAACATTAATAAACTCCTCCCAAATTAAACAATGTCATCTGTGTAATGACTCAATTCCTGCTCCGTACTGTTTATTGCCAGAGCACAAGAGGTGATGTATTTCTTGATACTAAAAACAGTGACAGAAACAAATTAACATAAGAACAGACAGTGAAGCCGAACAGCAATTTCACTTCCCTGTGAAACTGCAAGTTGGCAAAACCAAAACAAAACAGCAAACAAATGTTTAGAGTTGGTGAACAACGACTGCACCACAGTTTATGAAGCATTCTTGCTCTCATTTGCGTGCACTAGTAGTTAAAACATCAGAGGATTTTTCACTAATGAACGGGAAGATTTATTGGCTCAAGTCTGGCTCTATTTAAATGTCAAATGTGACTTCTGGCTCAATAGTGCTAAAACCATGCCGGTCTGCCGCATAATAAAAAGTCATTGATTGGATGGATTCGTTGGCCCTGGACCCTCACTTCTGAGAACGAGTCTGGGCAGAGTATCTCTCCTGTGTGACAGCAGCTAGTAGACAATGCTATCTTATGTATGTGCAAAAAAAAAAAGGTAAGATAAATAGGTTCAATCAAAAAATACTGCAATGCTTTATGATCCACGTAATTCAATTAAACATCCAGACATTTGAGGACACTACCCAGGCACACCACTGAATTAGTAACAGAGTCAACAGTGTGTGTTAATTCCAGAAGCCCTTAATGTAAAACCCAGCTTCACCATGCTTCCATTCCAGAGAGAATGATGGAATGCTGCGGTATAGAACACTGGAATAACATTGGTGTTACAGGTTTTTTTATTGGATCTGCCCATCGGCAACAGCGAGCAGACCAACTTTTCAGCTAGTGCCTTAAGTAGCTGTAGGAAGTGTGTCTGTGGCACAGTAAGAAGCACTTTGCCCTCAGAGCTAGAACTAATACCAGTGTGGGAGGCATTAATAGTGCTTATATGGTTCCACTGGGGTCCATTCAATTGAATGTTCAGACATTATTATATAATAATATAATATTGATTAAAGCAACAGCAGTATTTAGATCAACCGCCATTTAAATCCACTGAAATCGACCCCTGTGGTATGAAATGAACATTAAAGGGTTAAACCCTAAAGAAGTGAAGCTTGCAGACTCTCCTGTGCAAAGTCAGGTCAGGGCTTTAATCTTGACGTGGTGGCTGTTCTCTGAGAGGCTTGACATTAGCGGCGTGCATCATGGGTTTCAAGTCATAACTTTTAAATGATTACCTAGTTAATTTAAAAGCCAGTGTACACCAAGCAGGAGCAGAATGAAGCACTGTAGCGTGGAGCACGAGACGAGCCAAGCCATCATTTTCCTTGTAAACAAGGTTCCTGTTCAATCACATTCTGCTGCTTAAGGAATTGCTACAACACTCTTGCTGGTTTTCAGGTTGTGAGTTTTCTCCTTCTCTGGACAAATCTTTCCCTTGAGTCAAACATGTAACTTTCTTGTCCAAGTAATACAGCAACAGTCAAATGTCATAATGGCTATTTGACACGGTTTGTGTTTGTTAAATAGGTCAGCTTATTCTATTTATGGGTCCTGTGTCACGGTCATCTACCGACTCAAACTTGCATGGGTGGAAAGACAAGACAGGGCGGTCTATAGATGAGCATACCAGCATAGTACTGTAAAGGCCAAGGGAGAGAGACGGAATGAACAGGGTTCTGGGAGTCCAGGATAGGGAACACTTGACAGTGAGGGAGGCAGGTGACCCGGGGCTCCTGTATCACTCACCTCATATCCTTTCAATGATGGGCCGACCAGAACCACGGGCCTCATGGAGGGAACCACGTCATATGGAGGAACGTGCTCTGTCTGTAGCGGAAATGAAAGGTCAGCGGTTTTTAAACATTTCCTAAGCTGCTAGAAAAAGGAGGCTGTACAAAATGAGTCTTTCTTTTGTAAACTGGTGTTACGGGTGCAAGCTATGAAGTATTAGTACTGTGCTCTGATGTCTCTTCAAAGGGCTTCTGGTTCTCAACCCCCTGCACTTGAAATTCGTATTACTAGTGAAGCTATTGATGCTGATGATTGTATGGCTATGTGAGGAAGGCACCCTTTCTAATGCAATGCACGTTCAATTCATAGTATGATTCTTATGATGAGTGACATCCAGAATATTAGCATAGCCATTCCTCCTTAACCCCTTAAGGTACACAAGAAATTGAGCAGTTGCTCTAACATGTTTTTTCTTAAAATGCATTTGAGAGGGACTCAAGTATCCTGAGGAAACTGACGGTTTGGATGATCAGATCCAACCTACATCAGGATGGTTGAAGTTTGGAACCAAACTGTGTTTTAATATGCAAAATGCAAATGGAAATACACTTACCACTTTCTGTTTCTGCTTTGCTGTAAAAAAAAATATATATATATATATTGTAAAAAGATGAAAAGAAACAATATGCGTAGGAATATTATTATTAAAACATTAACAAATCAAGATTACCCACATAATGCCAAACATCACATTTAAAGAAATCCCTACAATAGTCATTTTAGAATCAAAATTGATTATTTTGCGGGATCATTCAATTTAGCAAAATAAGCTTTGATTTAAAGTAGCTGTTGCATTCGGTTTCAGTAAATGCATTCATTTAACATTCATTCAAGCACAGTTTCAGATGTTGCTCAACCGGCATGCATGCATCTTTTGACATCCATTTGGAATACATTTTTTATACAAATAGGGAAAGTAATCTTGAATGAATGATTTTTTCATCTTTCCTGAGAACACTGGTGCTTGCAGTAGGCGTTTTTTTTAAGTGCCCCCAATTTTAATTTTGCCACATACTTTATGTGCATTTAATTTGTGTATAGTAAGAAACCCTTTCTTGATTACTGGTGCTGATGGTGTGTTTTTGTCATTGTTGGGAGTGGGAGGGCGATATGATAAAACGCCATTCCAATGTATTGACAAGTTTAACTAGGAGCGTTGCATTTGTTTGTATGAAACTGTTAAATAAACAAGAATCATTTCTTTGGAAACATGAATTATTCCCTTAACCCTATATTTGTTGTTTTAATGCATCATCTTAATATTACTTCTCAGTCCCTCTCTGATAGCAATGCTGCATTTACAATCCACAAACACCACAGCTGGCTCTTGCACTGCCACTTTATAATCACTAAATGAGGGGAAGACCAGCGCTGATGAGAAGCAGCTGTATGAACAGGTAGGGGTATCATGTGACTAGGAGAGAGCTTGGATGGGAATGGGGAATGCCCATGACAGAAAGGGACCTCAGTGTATCACATAGCACAAGAATAACAGTTTACTTATAGAGTTACCCAATTTAGCGATTCACCCCTTTTTACTGACATGAGCCTCGAATCACAAGAAACAGCAAGGTCCTTTTCTATGAGCTGCAATGGATGCCTGCTGACGTTGTCAACAGCATAGCAAAATGGCAAATGTATTTTATAGTTTTGTTACTCACAACTCACGGCAACAAAGCTGTTGGTTTGTGCCATATAAAAAACAGTACACTTTAAGTAGTGCAGTTGCAGTTGGTACAGTAAAGACTATAATACAACAGTGACAGATAAACATTCAGATTCCCTAGCTGTGTGATTCTCCGGCATTCTCTGGTATTTCATTACTGTTGCTGTTCTTATTCAAATGATAGATACAGTGTTGGGTCGAAATATAACTTCCTCATAGACCTGCTCTAGTGCAAACCTCTCCCACTATATTATTAATTGTATTTAGTACTCTTAATAAAATGTTCAATGAATTAACCCTGGAAAAACACAGGCAGGATTAATATACAGTACAGTGACGATTGTACCAGTATTTAGATCTGCTACTTTTTTTTAAGATTATTCAAATATACTTCAATTTATCACAGTTCATTTAAATATACAAGTTAGAGTCTACGGATTTCACAAAACAATACTGGGCTCACATACTGCCTCAGCTTTCCCTGAAGCTTACTAACAGCCACTCGTAGCAGCTATATAGATACAACTGGTGTGAAGGAACAAACAAGGGTCACCCTTTACTGCCCACTGCCCAATATATTTGACATTGAGAATTTAGGTATTCAATAAGTATGGGAACATACCCAGAGCAGAAAAGGGTTAAACATAACGAGTCATATTTTAAACACTGGATCAAACATACATCTAGAAAGCTTTTGAAAAGGACAGAGATTCCTGAACTGTAACTGACACTGGCACATACAGTAGCACATTGTCAAAATAATTCATTTGGGGAAGTTCTGTTTATATGAAGTCATCCAACTAGGTATCTTTTGGGTAATTAAATGACATTTTTGGTGTTGAACGGTTTTATGTTGAGTATACTTAACCCTGCTACAGTTCATTCTGTCAGGGTGGAGGTTTTGAATTGAATAGTACCTGTGTGCTCACCACAGATTGTTGCTTGTTCTGGTCCTTACTAGTTTTGTTACACGCTGTTGTTTTGTCGACTGACCCTCTCTATTTTATCCAACAGCACCCTTTCGGTAATCTCACCTGCGGAGGGGGGTGTAGCTCTGAACGTGCCAGAGACCATCTCTCCTAGACTTGAAGAGGAATTTCCACTGGACTTACTAAAAAAAGGGACATTAGAAAAATAAAAGAGAACATTAATACGATATACAAGACACCATTGATATGAAGCTGCTAATGGGTTGTTAAAAAACACAGTTTGCTTTTGCTTGGCACTGTTATCTTTTGCTTGAGCCATTTAAGCTTCATTAGATTTCCGTTTGCTGTAAACTTGGTGCAGACAGGAAGGTGCAGCAATTAAGTGGTGCAAAAAGCATTAGTTGATGACTGCTTTTGTTTGGTGTCCAGTGGTGCTGTTTAGTGCTGCCGTTCGTGTTTATAGAGCTGGGGTGTGCTTGATCTAAAAGATAAGTGTTACTCTATGTGATTTTCGAGGTAAAATTCTACTTAAAAAAAAAAGAATCCATGCAATGCCAATAATGTGAGATTAACATGAAATCAAGTGTGAAATATTTTTCTAGGCTAATCATCCAAAAATAAATAAATACCAAGTGTTCTTGTCGTCGTCGTCCCCCCACCCCCCCTCCCGTCAGACCGCTGTATTGTTTAAATGATCAGAGTGAGGGATGTCAAGCATGGATTCAGCATCTTCTTTACACTGTCACATGTTGACAGCTCAACAGTCCAACAGTCCACAGAGGCAAACAGCTTTTAATCTTCACTTGTAATCTAATCTGCTGGCCCTCCTTCGGTTTATTTAAAAAGGAAACAACATAGTGAGAAATGATCTAATGATCTAATGCCATCAAACAATTCCAGGCAACAGGAGGCAATGATTGGAAGGGGTTTCCTGTGGGAGGTATTATGTAAGGCATAACCACCACCACACTGTGACATTTTTTGGTCACATCAAGGTACATTCAGTACAGACCACGAAAGTAACAGACCACAAGCAAACTTTTTTTTTATTTTCTGCTCTGAGACTTTATATAATCAATGTATAGGATGTACAGCATTATACAACTATTTGCTATAATCTTAAAAGACACGATAGATCTGCTTTTTACAAGGGCTCTAGTAAGCATGTTGCGAATTGCTAATTATTATTACAACACAGAATAAAAAGCTAGCCACATCCAATTCCAAACAAATATAATCCCATTTTCACTTTTTATCTCCCAATAAAAAATAAGACAGCAGTAGCTTGTGTAATACTGTACTTAGCTTTGATAAAACTAGTCATACAAAAGTTTTGCACATGCCTTTTACAGAATGTACCTATTTCAACAATTTTTTTGCAAAACTCCAAAAATGCAAATTCAAAAGTATTCACGCCCTTTGATGCTACAATAGTATTGTCTACAAGGTGCTTGAAATTTCAATATGATAATGCAGAACCTAACTGTATAAAAGTCTAGAAAATATTGGATTGTAGCTGAACATTCTTAGAGAGTATAAAAGGGTTAGGCATAGGATGGTTGCTGTCATTACCAATAAGTCAATATGGGAAAAAGTAAAGAGCTATCTGGGCAAAAAAAAAAAAAGATTTTTATTGTCATAAAGCTGGAGAAGGACATCAAAAGATTTCCAATCATTTGAGTATCCCAATTTCATCTATTGTTTTTATTATCGAAAAGTACAAGACTCATGGCACTGTCACAACACTCCCTCGCTCTGAAAGAAAGAAGGTTCTTTCATCAAGAACAAGCAGAAGAATTGTGAGGAAGGTTAATAACAATCCCAGATTGACTGCCAAAGATATTCCAAGTGAATTGGCTGCAAGGGGACTGGGGTTTCCATTTCAACCTTGGAATTTGAATGAACAGGAACAATTTTGCGTTGAAGAATGGTCAAAAAATCTCAAAGAAATCATGCCAAATATCCTAGTTGTTTGAAAGAGGATATTACTGCTAAAGGTGCCTAAACTAATTCATTCATTCATTGTAGACAACCATTTCTTGTAACTTTTTATTCTCACCCACAAAAGCAAAACTTTTGCTACAAAAGATTTTTCCTAATTTTTTTTGTTTTCAAATTTCTAGAAATGAAACATTTCCATTGGGGTATGTAAACCTTTGACTGCAACTGTGTGTGTCTGTGTGTGTGTGTGTGTGTGTGTGTGTGTGTGTGTGTGTGTGACGATAGCTGTAAAAACTGACTAACACAGTTAACAAAATACCCCATATGATCATGTAATTACAGTGATAGCAGCAGTACAGCTATAAGAAGTGTTGTAGCTAGATAGTATGTTCCAAAGTCTTGTTTTCAGGCCCCCCTCTTACCCGTGGAAGCGCCCCCTTTTTTGTTCCTGCTGGATTCGGATGTTCTCCAGTTTGAGGGGGCTTGGTATAAATCCAATCTCACAGCCCTCCTTCACCAGGCGTCCTATCCACCAGTCATTGTTGTACTTCTGTGTTTGGAAATAACCACACTAGAGGGGTTAGAGGGGTTCCGGTTTAAACATCGAAGCACAGTTAGGCTGACACTTGGCTGACACTTAAACTGTAAACAATGCGTACTCTTAATTAGCAGAAATGTAGTAATCCAGTCCTATATTAGCATTTATACTTCTGTGTGTGTGGTAGTGCTAATTTCATCACGTGCTTTGTTCTTGTCCACCATGGATTTTAAAACGATCAAAGATGCAACTACTGCAACAATATTAAATCAAGAGTCTGAAGTTAGAATAAAATAGAATAACAAACTCTTTCACTCATTGGAAATAAACTCATTTGCTGTCAAGAGACAGCAGGAGTTAAGAAAACGCAAGTGGATGGATGTGTCTTCCTTGCATTTCTTCTGCTCTGAGTGTGCTTCCCCTTTCTGAGTGCAACTTCAACACGCTCTGTGTTCTGTAAATAATGCAGCCTTCTTCCATTATGGCATTTTTAAGGCTAGCTCTTTCCTGTGCTGTATTTTCAGACGGATTCTGGATCATTTGTCTCTCAATGTCTCTGTATTTTTGAGCCAGTTTGTGTAACGGAGGGGTGGGGTATGGATTTTTTGCTTTTTTACTAAACTAAACATTGTAGATCTTTGCAAAACCGACAGCTCCATTAGAAAGAAAGAACGAAAGAAAGAAAGAAAGAAAGAAAGAAAGAAAGAAAGAAAGAAAGAAAGAAAGAAAGAAAGAAAGAAAGAAAGGCACATTGAAGAAGCAGGTTTCACAGTGCTGGTGAAAATGTAATACTATAACGCACCTCTTTAATGTGTAGAAAGTCCTTGGCATCGAAGGAAATGCCAGTGCCTGCTACCGGTACATCCTCATCCAGGGCGCCGCAGTAACTGACATTGGTCTTCACTGCGAACGCTACCGCCTTGGCCTAAGAAAAGAGCACACTAGAAAATATAAGAAGGCCTCCATTACCTTGTGGTCTCTTCAGAGAGCAGTACAAAGTGGGCAGGGTAGTGCAGGTACTGTAGGGGCTGGGAGCTCTCACCTTGGCCCTTTCCAACTGCAGTGCCGCCTGCTGCTCTCGCTCCTGCCCGACTCCCTCCCGGTCCTCTTCCAGAGAGACATCGGAATCAGACGGCCTGCTAGTGTAGGAGTCTGCTGAACCCTGGCAGGTCAATATCAAATGGCAAGCCATTAACAACCACAAAAGAGACCAGCACAGCCTGAGCTGCACTCAGCTTCTTTAAAAGAAGGGTTTTTCAAAATCCATCCATTCATGCCTGCTTTACCTTCACTAACATTTTCATCACTCCCACTGCCCAGCAATAGCCTCTTTTCACTTGTTGAACCGGTGCAAAAGAATATAGCCAAGCTACTGAACCCTAGACAAGTCACCCAGCCCGGCTAAGGTCAGCGCCTGGCTTTGTCAGGCACCTGACCAGCAGGGGTCTCTGAAGTGAGAGGAGGTGAATTATCCCAGACTGATAACCTCCCTAATCCACGCGAGAGTGAATGCCAATGCAGCTCTCCCTGTGGGCCGATGCAACAGAGCAGCCCTCTTGGTCTGAACTAATAAGAGCCCTCAATGCTCTACTCGCCTTTCCAGGTAGAACTCCAGTTAACACTGCTGGATCTGAGGGACAGGCACATTTGTTTGCAACATACTGATGTCAAAGCAAGCACTTGCCTAGTTCTGTGCAACTACTGCAGCAAACCTTCTAGCACGACTGGTGAAAAAACAGGATGTACAGAAAATGTGCTTCAAGTGGACCTATCCTCACACAGGTCCCTCTGCAGAGACTGGAGCTGCACTGAGCATTACTGGGACACTGTGGGCTTTTTCACAGCCAGTTTGGAGTTTTTTGCACACTGCTCGTCTGAATTTTAATTAGGTACTTAAACACAGCATAAATTATAAAAAGGGGGCAAATAACTCAAGTGTTGTCTATGGAAAAACATAAAGAGCCTAATATAGTAAGTTCTTGTAACAGCATAACCTTCTCTGGAAGAAAAAAACACAACAACAGTACGTTAGTAACATTCATCCCCTGCCACGACACTGTGTCCCAGCCCTTCGCCAGGGACATGGATCCCCAACAGGAACACTACCACTGCAAAGATGAACAGGGTGTCTGATAAACCTTTTGGCCCAAATTATATATATATATATTCGCTGATGCTTTTAAAACAGGTATCACAAAAAAAAAACCTTGTTCATACATGTTTGTAAAATAAAATCCTGTTAACCAAATCCTATCCCCAGGTTCACAATATGCGTTGGATCATGGCTCCTTGTTTGCAATCGTCAGTTTGCAGCCTATTGTGCAGTGCACTCGACACAGTGATGGGGAAGGAGGGCCAACACAGCATCCTATTGAAACAGGATCAAAGCAGAACTGATTAAAGCAGGCGAGTTCAAAATATTACAAGCCTTTTGAAGCTCTCCACTGCCCCACGAGTGAACTGTTAAAATAATCAAAACAAGAGCCCGGAAAACAGTGCCGAAGTAATTATCGCATTCGAGAACTGGACAGTTCCTTACACTTAACACAATACAGCAAAGACTTTCAGAGCTGGCTTTGTAACTGCTTTATAATACAGCACCACAAATACACTGTACAAGGGTGCTTTACATAAACTACTGGGCACTGGACACTTATGAAACATAGTGTTGTCATTGATAGGAATGTTAATGGTAAATAATGATAAATAGCACTTTACTTTTAGCAATCATAAGAAAAATCTACTTGGGAAGCTTGGCAGCAAATGTAGGGATAATTATTAATGACTAAGGGAGTCCAAACCTAATAAATTAATTGATGAATGAAATGCATTCACTCATTCATTTTAAATTAAATGTTTTATATTTTTTAACTCCAGGGGTTTTGTTGCAATTTGGCAACCAGCTCACTGTCACTCATAAAATGAAATGTTTCTTTCAATTTCTTAAAGGTGTAATGATAGTCAAGCCTTTGAAAATCATTTTCTTATGCTTGACACAAATTGTACACTGTGCTGACCTTACTCAAAACCTAACCCATATACAGCTATGGCACTGTACGGGTCTACCAGCTAAAATCTCAATTTACTTATACGGCACACTCTATAACTGGACATGAAAAAAGAAACCTTCTAATTAACTCAAAGGGCATATCTGTTATGCTAATAATTCTTATAATTCAGGAATGCATTTGAATAGATTATACCTTTATGTGGCACAACATGCCTGCTCTGTAACTTCATAGACCTATTATCATGTGAGCTGGTTTACAGTGCTGCTGCTAGCATCTTCCTCCACACTGCCGTTACACAGACGCCATTTAACTACGCTGGAAGAGAAAGCAGGCTCTGAATATGAACGGGACAGCGGGTTTAGTTGTCGGGGGTATTTCTGTAATTTTCTGTAGAATTTATCTTGTGATCTCTATATAATGGTTTTGCAAGTCAAGATTGTAAGATAAAATGATCTCATGATCTCGACATCACACATTTCTATTTATTTTTGTATTTATTCACTGTCCTTAATGAGCCACCCTGTTAGTCACCCTTCCAATCCTACATATTTATATTCTCTAGCTGGGTTTTTGTGTGACTAACTTTAGAAGCCAGGTATAGCTTTTGAAATTGTGTTTGATTGCTGAACATTGATTGCTATGCGTTTACTGCAGTTAAACAATGAAAAATGAAGCTTACCAAAAATACCAGTATGGTTAAATAATAATAATAATAATAATAATAATAATAATAATAATAATAATACAATGTTTGATATGTTCAGGTATATAATATTATTTAGGTATTTTTAAAGGAAAGCCCTGCTTTATGAGGAGAGACACTGATGGAGAGCAGTAATGGAGGTCTTTGATCATGAAATCAAAAGCTTCTCAGAAAGTAAAAGGTTGATTCATTTGTGGCTCTGGTTTACAGACTTATAAAATAAATATGAAAACAGAAATATTATACAGTCAACACCATTGTGTGAGTCTTTACAAAAGCATCACAAAACATCCCATAACCTTTCAAACTTTGTCATGGTTTACTCATTCCTGTGCAGTGAATATTTTAGCAAAAAAAAGCTCTTTAAATCATCTGCTAACTACTCCCTTGTTGAACTGCCTTTGGGGAAGATATCCAGTTAGCCATCCGAAAAGGGGCAGATTCAAAAGGGACTTTTATTTAAGAACATAAGAAAGAGGAGATTTATGAACGAGGTGGCCATTTGTTCCATCTAAGCTTGACAGGTTCCGAGTAGCTGATTGATCTCACAACTTTGTCAAATTGGGTCTTAAAGGATGCAAAAGTGTTTCTGCTTCAACAGCATCACTACTGTAGGTAGTCCATTCCATACACTCATCCCTCTCTGTGTTAAAAAGTGTCTCCTTCCCTCTGTCCTAAGTCTATCTCCACTTAATTTCCAACTGTGGCCTCTGGTCCTAGTTTCTGTGCTGCTCTTGAAGTAATGGTTTGGGTTGACTAGGTCAACTCTTTTTAAGATCTGAAAGACTTCAATCAGGTCCCCCCTGATTCTTCTTTGCTCCAGGACCTTTTAGAAATATTACAGTGGTAGGGGAAGCTGGTGAATTTACTTTGGTAGCAATGCTTAAATTGATTAATAGACATGAAGATAGAAAATATCAAACCAATCATAGTCATGTTTTAAAATAAATGTCAGTAATAAATCTTCAGCAAGATTTAGCAAGAATTAAAATGGAAAATAAACAAAATAGCTGTAGTCTGTAAAACAGCTTTGTCCTCTTCTGGCTCTGCTTTGTAATATTTCTGCAATATATTTTACCAGACACAGGCCATAAATGTCATTTGGGAATGCCACAGAAATGATGGGGAGGGTGCAAGTTCAAAGCTGTTTGTTCTTCCAATAGTTTTCAGACTATAGCACGCAAAACATTGTAACAATCTGCAGTGTAGCACGTTCAACAGCTTTAAGACTCAGCATTTAGTTTTACTGTAGTTGGCTTGAACAAGGGGGTCATAAGATTTGACACACAATGGCTTTGATTATGTGAAGCATCAGTTTATCGTTATGATACACGGGGGCAGACCAGGAATCATGTGTGGCTCCACCTGCCAAGACTCATTGCTCTCAGTTTATTTTTCGACAGCAGCACACCCTGTATATAACTGTGCTAGATATAATCTGGTTTGAATAATCGCACAAGGTATCTGATTGAACCGAATCCAAATGTGAAGCCTTAATCCGTCAGAATGTGCCCATGTCCATATGAGGGAACGTCTGTCAGTATCTTCAGCTAGGAGTCCTGGACAATGTCATTAGTCAAGACCATGTCGGACAGCAGCCACACCACCCCCCGAAATTCCTTCATCACTCCACGCTTCCACTGTTACATAAAGCACACCAAAGTCAGACAAGATAAGGGTGCCAGGCTGCAGTATGTGAGATGACATCAGACTCCACAGTGATTCATTCTGTAAGGCACTCCCAGTTCAGTGACTAACATGCTTTCAGAAACAGTGGGAGAGAGACTGCAAATATAAACGTGAAACATTACATTTCAATTACCCCACAGTGACAAGGATACCTGATCATTCTTTTCCTCTACTGTGCTTCTGGGTTTTGTACTTTTTAGATATTTGTAGATTTTGTTTTTTCAGTTGTCCCTTTTATATTTCAGCTCTTTGTTCACAAAATACTGGAGGAAGGCCACCACTGGACTGCAGTGTACCCCGAGTTCCAGTTACAGCACATTAAAATGAAATGGCGTAGCATTGCGCTGTACAAGTCCTTTAGCAAAGCTAACCATCCCACAATATAGTATATCACATTTCTGGATATCATTTCCTGTTGTTATTTAAAAAAGATCTTTGTCACAAGCAGTCGGAAATCTAGACAAAACCTCAACGAGTAACCAAGGCCAGCAAGTCTGAACGTTGAGAATGTTGTTCTACATGGATGCTGATATAATGCACAGCTAGGTGGATCTCTCCCCAGGTAATGAAAGGATGCCAGTCACTCAATAATACCACTTGCTCCAATTCCAAAAGGTTTGCTGTCACTTCAGAGTTCAGATCTCATCAAAGAAAAAATGCCAAATACAGCCTTCGCAAAAGAAGAAATCAAGCAGCAATATAATGCAGTAAAAAAATGCCAAAAGCCAGACATCTATGGGATGCGGCAGGAACGTTACTAACTTTGTTCCTCCAGTTTTCATAAACAGCCCTGCGTATTCAAAGCCCTGAGCTCAATTCAACTTGGTCGCTTTTACAGCTTTGTGGAAAACAATATTTCTGGTTCCAATAGCTTTCACTGTGCTTATTTTGACAGAGATCTCCTGTGTGAAACAGTTACTGTGTATTTTAAACAATCAACTCAGATCCTCATTGTAGTACAAAGATGTCTGCTAATGATCTACACAGTGGCAGGTCTAAATAATGCTGATCATTAACTCAGTATTAGTTTCCCAGGGGTGATTTATAGACCTGCTTGTTACCTACATTCAACAAAATTACAGTGAGAAGAGGTTTATTAATGTAAGGCTGTGCCAAGACTCCAATGGCTGCTTGCAATACAGCTTCATACTCTACTTGATTGTCACTAGCTATTCCTATTATTAGAAAGCTTTAATAAAAATGCAATGTACAGCACAGTGCCACACATAGATTTTATGTATGTCAGCACAGCTTGCTGCTACTGTAATAGGCCTTGATATATTCCTTGTTATACAGAATGCTAATACTGCTGCTGGTGTCAGTGTGATGCCGCTGTTTTTTCAGGCAAAGCACAGTGCTCTGTCTATGGAGCCCTGAAGTTTAAAATTATTATCACCAGCGATGGTGGACTCCACAGTTTACAGGCTTCAATGTCAAATTGCTCCCCTTTGCAAACATTTAACTCGGGGAGGGGAAAATAAGAACATTATCCCAAAGGATTATACATTTACTAAATATGTACTGTACATACTGTAGGTTTTTGTTCACAGATTCTCCCCTCCTATTTATGGGACCCCAAAAAAATCACAGCATATTACTCTTGTTAAACCTCAATACTGTATGTTTCATACCATGCTGATATAGGTATAAAACAACACCTATTTGCATGCTACATTTGTAGAGCAAGGCTTTGAGCAGCTTTTAGCAGCTTTTATTCCTTCAAAAGACCATTTACAGATGGAGAAAACCTGTTTGCCAATCCTGCCCATCAGCATGTTTAGAGCCCTCATTAAAAAATGGGGCCCTTCATAGATTGATCGTGTTTGTCCGTCGGTCTGTTGGATGGACACGAGAACTGCCTTCATTTTGCACCAATCTTCACCAAACTTCTGTCATACACTCCGAGCCTCCTGTAGATGTTTCTGATTGCATTTGGCTATAAATCGGATTAACTTTTGATTTTATATGAATGTTTGTACCCTGCACATGCACTCATGGATGGGATCATGAGGACTCTCTATATGTGCCTGAACTGGTTCTGACACACAGTAACTATCCCATATCAAGCTGCATTTCAGCTTCCATTTCACAGCTATTTAAACATCCCATGCAACTTTGCACACCTATAATCTTAGTGTTGCACTGGGAAGTTCACAATATTGAGAGAGTATAATAATAATAATAATAATCTTTATTTATAGCACCTTTCCTAGTGGACCACCATTACCAAACACTTTACAAGATACAAGACTAGGGTGTGTGAACTATGCATCAGCGTACAACAACATCTCACCCAAAAGACAGAGCACAAGGTGGTTAATGACTTGCTCAGGATCACACAGAGAGTCAGTGGCTGAGCTGTGATTTGAACTGGGGACCTGCTGCTTGCAGGCCTGTTTCTTTAACTACTGGACCACACAGCCTCCTATATACTGAAGTCCTCATATGCTAAAATGCAATTAGATCTCTACTATATAATTCACATTGAAACTACTGTATGTATAGAGCCAACTCTCTCCACTAAGTAACAAAATGCCTTGTCAAAAACAAAGTATCAAAAATATTAAAAGGTAAACTGTATGTTATAGTACCAAAAAAATGTAATTAAAATAAGTGTTTAACACAGGAATTCCATCAGATCGTTTCAAATTGTTATACAGCGCTGTTATAATAAATCTATTATTCTCTCTTTTAACAATGCTAACATCTTGTAACCAACCAGTGTCACAAATAGGTTCTGGTAAATGATTGACAGGTGCTTCTTTTTTGGGGGGGTCGCCTGTGCACACATGGGAGTGTACTGCATGTCTTGTTTCTCAGGTACAGTGTTCCTGGTAGGGTTGGAATGTTATATTAGGCACTGCAGCACAGGTCTGCAGTTTAGGGTTTCACACTGCTGGGCACAATCTTTACTAAGGTTAAGTTATTTTCACATTTGGAAAATTCATGTTTAAGAATATTTTTTATTTCTTGAAGGATACATTTTATGTTGTTTTGAGCAATAATTAAATACAATAGTTTCAGGACTCCTAGTGCCTATTTAATTTCTTTACAAACATTATTTAAATTGATTGTTGAGTACTGTATATGATACAAATAGTTTAAAACAATTACAAAAAAAGAACCACGTCCTTGTTTCACTTTACCTTTCTTTAAAAAAAATAATAACAATCTAAATACGCTGCCTTAGCAGGATAAATCTCTTTTTAATTAGGTGACCCCTTATTTTTATTTGTGTTAAATGTATTATAGAATAAGTATATTTTATCCTGCAAAGTTTAAGAAAAAAGAGACAAAGGAGTATTCATATTTAAGATGAGTGCTATCTGTTGCATACCTGTGACAGCTATATAAAGTATTTTGTAAGTATTTTACACAGCTATTAGTTTAATAGAAGAAAACCAACACATTGATCAAAATCTTTTTCCTTCAGCAAAAGAGATAGATGTCAGGCTTACTGGGGGGGGGGGGGGGGGGGGGGGGGGTCGATCCCTTTAAGTTTTTCCAAATAGTTTTATTTCCAAATTTTCTTTTTAACGTATTTTAAGCCGACAGGCGTCTCTTAAAACAGAAAGGAATCTTGTTAAAAACATGTTCATTGTATGATGACATTTTCTGCCTTGTCTATGTAGTTTTTCAGTACTAATCAATTATATGTTTTTCAGCGACAATCAATGATAACGAGAAAGCGTCTCCACACAATCTGAAAGCTTCTATGTGCATTTAACATAGGCTAATGCTTATGCTTCTATTAAGGGAGATTAAATAGTATTCATTTTGTAAGTAAAGAAGTGTCAGCATTTCATTTGATCAGTAAAGAAATATGATTTATTCTTCTTACACCTTGATCCATGTCTCAGTCTGTACTGTTGATTCCAAAAATGAAACAGCCAACATAAGCAAATAAATTAGCCTCATAAAATGCGTAGTTATCTAATTTAGATTGTCGGAACACGCTCTCCCATGAATGGAATAGGCAGGACATTTCATCATGCAATTAACACATTTTGAACAGGTTCCTTTCCTTATCGACTGATACCTGTCAGCTTACAGCATGTTAAAGGGGGGATTTGGAAATGCAGCTATTCATAGTGTGGATGACTATTTACCATACTTAACTGCTTCAGAAGGAAACTCCTGTTTCTGCAATCAGGGCAGCTCCTAAACAAAACTCAGAAAAGTTGATTAGTGGGCTTTACATACTGCACACAGTCAAACGATGGGATATTTAACACATTGCATTACCTTTAGCAGTAACAGTTTAATAGTAGAAAGTGGCTGAAAAAAATTCCTCGTATCTATTAATCACGGCACACTAGTGAATGCAGAAAGTGCAATAGACAGAAATATATACAGAAAAAATACCATCTCATATTAAATGGTAAGCAATTAAATATAAAAAAGATATATAGATTCTATTCCATTTAACAAATGTTGAGATATGTGATGTTTTCAGATAGGAAGGGCCTGGTTTGCAGATTGGACACTGGAGGATAGCATAGAGACATTTGCAGCAGTAATCAGCAATAAAACAGAATCTCGGAATTTGATATTATTGAATTGCTACTGTGTAATGTAATAACAATATTTGTTGTGTAGAAATTAAATTACAAAAACAATAAGATAATTTATTCACAAAAAAGTTTTTGAAAGTAAAAGATTCCACTCTGAATATCACCATGAGTCTCTGCATTCACTTTCAATATGATATTTAAGGACTTAAATCTGGTCACCTTATCTCAGGGCAATGTCAAACGTCCGACTGACGTCACTGACTCTTTGGAAGAATTCAACTAAACAAATGACGTGATCAGTATTATGATTTTTTTTTTTGTATTGTTTTATGTGAATTCACCCAGTTTCCTGCCCCTGCTCAAACATGCTGTAGCTACCACTAACCTTAACCTCTGAAATCCATATGCTGTTGGCATTAAACTTGATTGTACTGCATTAACAGATCAATACAGCTAGTTAAAGAAATAAGTATTCACTACAACCCCTGCTGTCCAAGCCAAACAATTATGCACCATTCATACTATATAGAGTCAGAACACTTAAGCACCGATGTCCACAGGAAGACCACCAATCTTTTTAGATAGCACGTCAAAAATAATAGTGATAATCTTAGTCCATAATCTGATAGCTAGGGCAGATCCATTAGTCACTCTGGCACTTGTTTTGAATGCATTGCGAGTGTTAGTTACTTGATCGCTTCATCTTTACGTGTGTCAAATTATTCAGCAGCTGCCCTACCTACACTTATCTTTTTATATTCATATCAGCTCTGGAATTTAGAAATATATATTCTGAATCATCCATTTGCATCTCGTCACATTACTGATCTTGCATCTTTGTGTTTGCCAATTGTTTTGCACTTACAGATAATTCACAAACAGGTTTCAGCAATTTAGTAAATGGAACCATTTAAAAAAACAAATGGCGCTCCTTTGTGTTTTATATGGCCTTTAGATGGCTTTGTGAAAGGCGCTATATATAAATTATTTCATTGACTGCTATACTGACTTTAGTTTTTCTTAATTCCATTCAACAAAAATAACCAGGATCAAAAAATGACCAGGAAAGTAAAGAAATTCCCTGCTATAGCTAGGGTTCCTCTTACTGTCTCAAATAAAGTATTTTAGAATTCCTGATTTTACAGTGTTATACAAAGCTTCTGTACCTACAATATAAATAGTTACTGCAGTCTCGGCTACAAGGGCATAGCATCTTTATAGCTAGATCATAGCCTTTACTGTAATGGCAAAACCTAAAAGGTGGTCACATTTTAAATTGCAAATCATACAAAAGGAATAGCTATTTCACATGAAATAATAACTTGCTGGCACTGCAGAGGCGGTCCACCCCACACAGTGTGAGTCAGCATGGGTCTTGTCCGCTAGGAAACGGCACAGTGTCACTGCTGCTGAAGTGATGTGAGGAAGCACTCATTTCAGTGCATCTTCCAAACTGTTCCCCTGCCAGTACAGCACACAGTCCACTGCTTCTAGGAACAAAATCTCAGAAGGTAATCATCTCTCTTTTTTTTTATCCTATATGTATCTGAAAACTTTTATTTTATTTTTTTTTTTCATTGCAGTGCAGGGAACTTTGAAACACAAAGCAAATACGGCACACCTACTATCTCATCCTCCTGCCTCGATTAACACACCTACCACGTCAGAATCTCATCCTCCTGCCTCGATTAACACACCTACCACGTCAGAATCTCATCCTCCTGCCTCGATTAACACACCTACCACGTCAGAATCTCATCCTCCTGCCTCGATTAACACACCTACCACGTCAGAATCTCATCCTCCTGCCTCGATTAACACACCTACCACGTCAGAATCTCATCCTCCTGCCTCGATTAACACACCTACCACGTCAGAATCTCATCCTCCTGCCTCGATTAACACACCTACCACGTCAGAATCTCATCCTCCTGCCTCGATTAACACACCTACCACGTCAGAATCTCATCCTCCTACCTCGATTAACACACCTACCACGTCAGAATCTCATCCTCATTTAGAAATGTTCTAGAAAAAAGACAGGACTTTATTTCATCCCCAATGTTAATTCACTGAATTGAGTGAATGATGCTGTGAGCTGGTTGAATTGCTGGTGTGTTTATAATCTGGGAGGGTGCTTCTTGTTCAGTTTTGTGACTTCTCTTTCGGTTCATATGATTTCCTGTTAAACTGAGAATCAGGATTTACTGCCTTTATTACATATGTGATCATTATCGCTCTACTCAGTTTTGGAGTAGATTGCCAACACACTGCCTTTTGGGTGAGGTTACTCCAAATAAATCAAAATGCTAAATTTTGCAATAAACAGGCAAAATCTTAAAAGGGACAAGACCCAAATCTGAATAACTGGCACAAGCTCACAATAAACCCTTCCCAGTTTCTTATATATAATCATTCTCCATGACCTGCCACGCATCCCCAGGAAAATAGGGTAAATATGGCTGGAGAAACTAGCAGTCCTGGTCTTTGTTCCAACACTGGTCTAAATTGTTTAACTGAACCAATAAAACATCCACTCTTAAGTGGTTAATGAGCTCCTTTTAATTGTTAAACTGGGAGTGCAATGGCCTAGAGTATTCTATGCTTGGTGGTTACATTTCAATAAAAAGTGTTTTTTTTTTGGTTTTTTTATGAACAATAAAATGTCTAATCAGGTTTGTGTATCAGTGCCAACGTGGTTGATTTCTCCATTCATGTAAATGATTCTAAAAGTATATATTTTAGTTTCAGGCAGGTCTGCTTGGTTGTAAAGGAATTCCGATCTCGTTGGTGGTACCATGGTTATCCCAATTCCACACTCACTCGGTCAGAACCTGTTTAAATGGAATGCTTGTATATCCCCACCCACTTTGGCAAGGACACTTGAGCCAGCTTCCATTCTAGTGGTGTGCATGCCTACCTACTTCTGAGCCAGTAACAGCATGTGTTTCAATTTCTGGTATTTTATTGCTGTTGACCATGCAACTGACCATTAGAAAATTGTAACAATAGTAACACACATATCTGGGGAATGACTGGATGAGTGAATGCTGTTTAGTAAAGAAAGTCGACACACTGTCTCCAGCATCTGCTTAAGTCTACACATGACCCCACACGTGGGCACAAATTACTGCAAAACATTTAGAGTACAGAATCATCATAGCACTGAAACATATAGTATCTCCAAACACTATTAACAGCAGATAATTAAGCTGGTTTTTCAAACATCTTTGAATTCTGACAGGCATTCAAACAGACTGTCAAGTATTTTTTTAAACACCTGCACATGATTTTCCAAGAGATTTTATTTCATCAGAGGAGTATTTTCATTCGCCTCTGCATATATTAATCTTGTATAATATAATATATAATATAATATGGAAACCAAAATGACTCGCAAACAATCAGCCTCAATTCACTGTACCCTGTTCCACAATTTTGAAACAAATACTATTTTAAGCAGAAAAAAAGGATGTGTGGGGCTAACAAGATGAACATTTTTAACCAGGGATGTTTCTGAAATCAAGGAAAGGTTTTCGATAGAACCTCAGTTTGTGATGCATACATTCTAGTAGCGGATACTGGAGGCATGAGCCAAAGCTGGAACAAGGATTTTATCTTCTTTCCAGCAAACACACCCCCATATCTAGCGCTCTACGGTTTAAAACAGGGCACTGTGTTGTGACATCGGAGGATTGTCCCTTTAAGTGGAAAATAAAAGCAGCCCATTTCAGGGAGCTGTAAAATTGTAAATGAACAAATCAACATCCTGCGGGAACAATTGGGCTGCACTTGATTAGGCAAAACTATCCTGACCATTTCATCCTAAAAGCATCCCTGAGATGTCAGACATACTGTAGAAGCACCTTCCACCTAATCTAAATACAGCGTGTGACAGACTCATTTTGCCTTTTTTTTTTTCCATGCACATTCAAAAATGCACGGTCTGATAAAACAGCATTTAATGGAGGATTGCTGCAGGTGACACTGAATTATAGGCATTCTCATCCACTGAGATGTGTAATAAACACCATGCTTTATTTCACCTCGTCGTTGTCCCCCAAGCACCCGCCCCCCCCAGCTGGCCCTCCATAACACAGGCAAACCCCATCGAAATACTGTTACCCAGATATCACAATAAAAACACGCAGAAGCACTCACCGCCTCCGAGTCTTCGAATCCATGCAGGTACAAATTGTCGTACATGGAGGTTTAATATTCCAAGAAGCACCCCTTGCCAAATGAAAAAAAATGACATAAAACTGAAAAAAAAAGCACAGAAGGATGGAGAGGAAAGGGGAGGGGGGAATGACAATAACCCCAAACCACTGAAAAAAACAGAAGACGACGAATAGGCCTATGCTGGTTTTCTTGAGCCTGCTAGTGAATTGTATGCGTATCCCCCAAGCTGAGATGCTGTTCATTCACATTATAAGGGAGAAAGGTTATCCCTAGAGGCAACCCAGACCTGGCATTTTATCTGCCTTCCAAATACTGAGCAGGAAAGCAAATCCTTCCTCAATCAGATCCTGATGACAAAGCGGAGAGGGAGGCAGCCGATTGGCTGGGCTGTGCTCCACTCAGCTGGAAGAACATTCTCCTTCACTGTGAATAAGGAAAAGAAAGCAGCCTTTTCTATCTCTTGATGCCTGTGTCCCTCTCCCTCTCTGTCTCTCCTACTCTGGCTCTCCTCTCCAATTTCCTGGAAAGACTGATAAAATACCATGCTAGAGATTACAGTGGCATGTAACATTCTGTTAGACAAGATCCCCATGATTTCATATCTATAGAAGAGCTTTTGTTAATGCCAAAGACCAAAGATAAATTATCTGAATGTTATATATATATATATACACACACACACACACACACATGCACAAACTCCTCCCAGTGAACTGATCCAAATTAATGTATTTATCAGAACCGCCTTCTGCCACCCACAGTCCTTAAACAGAATGAGTTCTGCATTGACCCGTCATTTTAACTGTGGCAATCCATTGATATTATCTGGGATTTAAGTACCAGTGCTCAGTAGAGTCTTTACATTTTAGAAATATTGATTGTGCATCCCAATAAGAGGAGGGTATGAGATGCAAAGACTGACCATACAAGGATAGATCAGTACAATAGACGATAAAAAAAACACATTTAAAATAACAACAAAAAATGTATACACAAATATATACTGTGTACAATGTATATATACTGTTTTCAATACATTTGAATTTACAATAACACAATCATTCTTTATTAAAAGTACTGCATTAATATTACCAGCAGGGAGCACTACAGTAACACACATAACTGCAGAGTCGTGCACAATAAAGTCCTTAACCTGTTAGGACAAATTAATTAACATTGCAATACTAAAGCTGCCTCTTTTGGTTTTGTTTACCCTTAGCTCCTAAACACTGCTCCTCCACTGACCTGACTGTGCATTTGATATGAATCAAGATAAAAGTTTAAATATAAATTTTCCACCTTCGGTTTTTCTTATCCTACCCTATGGAGGACAGGACAAACCTGTTTGACCTCTCATGGGCGGGTCAGTTCATTGGTTCTCAGGTGCTTTCTGTACCTGTATTTTGTGCAATGTGAAGAATGCAACAGCATTTTCTTTTGCAAACGCTTTTCAATCAGATAAAGCAAAGCTGTTGCTAAAGGGAACCCCAGGGGTTCACAAACAGCCTTGTACCACACTACTGTAGAATATTAGAAGCATAAATAAAAAACCCAAAACCTGTTCTTCACCTCGTTGTTCTGCTTCTGTTCACTTCTATTGAACTTATTAAACTCCAGTTTTATAGGAAAATACTGGCACTGAAATATATCACTGTGCGTGGTGCTCATAGTTACCAAAAACTGCAGGCCTTTTTCTTATCAGAAATCATCAAAACAGCCTCCACAAACACGTCTATGAAGGCAAGACTTCTCTGCACTTAGACACCATAGTCGACAGCATTTTTAGACAGTGCGTTTATTTCTCCATCCTCCCAGTTCACACAGACCTGCCTTGCTTGTTTTTGGCCAGAGACACTCTGACTCAGACTTTTTCAGTTAAGTGCTGCAGCGGTAAATAGGCTCTTTAAATGAATCAACAGATTTATCTCCTAATGAGATAAGCAGATAAAAGGCTGACAATCTAGAAAAATTCAGCTCTATGGGACTTTTCAGTTTCTAGTTGAATGTAAGATTGTGAGTTTAAAGGTATGGAGCATCCTTTACAGCCTCTCACGTGGGTTTGTAAGGATATCTCGTTCTGAACAGAATCTATAAAGATCAGTCCCATTAGGTGCAACCAGTAGCAGCACAGAATTGAATTTGAACTGCATCAAGAACATTTTGTGAAGAGACAGATTTGTATTAGTGCTTTCCTAGGGTAGCGATGCCTGGATGATGTGTGAACTATGTGACCACTACAGGAAGTACTGTTCTCAGCACCCTTCTGTGTCAGCATACTGTTTTAACGATTGCCCTCAGAAGCAGGTTCATTGATTGCTAGTAAAGCATGCTCACAGCTGGTAGATCACATAGGGCTCAAACAAAAAAGGGCCTTGGAGCCAGGGCTGGGGGTTGAAGACCTCACTGCTGTTGAAAACTAAATTAAAACTACACTACAGTTTTTGAGATAGAAGCATTTCAAAACATAATAACAAAACATAAATGGGCCATCTCTTCAAGGCTGACAGGTGGAGAAGGACATTAGCATTACACTGCAGGTGAGGCGTTGTGCACAGAAGCTGGTTCAACACGGCCATTCTTCCCCACCTCACCGCGCCCATAATGCACTTGTTCTGGAATAGTCAGTGAGCCTGGCAAATACTGATGTAAGCAGAAACAAGGGAGAGTCATAAATAACAGGATATTAAACAGGCAATACATTAAATGTTAGGGAAATGTAGCTGATGCAACGTTTCTCTTTAAGTACAACAGACACAATAAACGAGGCTGCATATATAAAAACAAACAGTAACTTATGATTTTGAACAGGCATTTATCATCTCAAGTAGTTCTTTTTATGATTTATATGTGGTTTCAAGCCTAATCTACTCACTGAGCAAGCAAGGCTACAGTCTGGCTTTTCAACCCTAATTATGTTGTTGCTATGGGAACCATCTACATTTCTAATACTCCTCTTTTTGCTATGTGCTACTTTTGTGAATAAATAAAAAAACAAAGCTCTGTGTTACCATGGAGACACAAACAGGTCAGAATATCTGCTGGACTGGATTCAGTGTAATTCAGCTAGGCGAGGGAGGATACAAGTACTCCTGAGGATTCCAGGCCCAGGGGCTCCAAAACCACTTACTAACATTTTTTCTTATATCACTCAGACACTCTTACACCTAAAGAACTTGAGGTGAATTAAGTTTATTTGTGAAGACGCTACCTTGACATAAAAAGACCTATCAACCCACAAATTCATAAATGCAGCCAGTGTCGTAAAAAGTACTCTCTGAGGCTTACAATTGAGTGCAATAGTTATTGATGAAAAACACTCCGCTAAAGGACAGTTCTCAGGGGAGACCCCAACATTTCAAAACAACCGGAGCCACAGACACAGTGCAGCTAACCAGCATCCCAACCCCACTGCTGCTGTGTGTACATTCACTGCAGTTCAACAGCATCCCAACCCCACTGCTGCTGTGTGTACATTCACTGCAGTTCAACAGCATCCCAACCCCACTGCTGCTGTGTGTACATTCACTGCAGTTCAACAGCATCCCAACCCCACTGCTGCTGTGTGTAGATTCACTGCAGTTCAACAGCATCCCAACCCCACTGCTGCTGTGTGTACATTCACTGCAGTTCAACAGCATCCCAACCCCACTGCTGCTGTGTGTACATTCACTGCAGTTCAACAGCATCCCAACCCCACTGCTGCTGTGTGTACATTCACTGCAGTTCAACAGCATCCCAACCCCACTGCTGCTGTGTGTAGATTCACTGCAGTTCAACAGCATCCCAACCCCACTGCTGCTGTGTGTAGATTCACTGCAGTTCAACAGCATCCCAACCCCACTGCTGCTGTGTGTAGATTCACTGCAGTTCAACAGCATCCCAACCCCACTGCTGCTGTGTGTACATTCACTGCAGTTCAACAGCATCCCAACCCCACTGCTGCTGTGTGTACATTCACTGCAGTTCAACAGCATCCCAACCCCACTGCTGCTGTGTGTAGATTCACTGCAGTTCAACAGCATCCCAACCCCACTGCTGCTGTGTGTAGATTCACTGCAGTTCAACAGCATCCCAACCCCACTGCTGCTGTGTGTAGATTCACTGCAGTTCAACAGCATCCCAACCCCACTGCTGCTGTGTGTAGATTCACTGCAGTTCAACAGCATCCCAACCCCACTGCTGCTGTGTGTAGATTCACTGCAGTTCAACAGCATCCCAACCCCACTGCTGCTGTGTGTAGATTCACTGCAGTTCAACAGCATCCCAACCCCACTGCTGCTGTGTGTAGATTCACTGCAGTTCAACAGCATCCCAACCCCACTGCTGCTGTGTGTAGATTCACTGCAGTTCAACAGCATCCCAACCCCACTGCTGCTGTGTGTACATTCACTGCAGTTCAACAGCATCCCAACCCCACTGCTGCTGTGTGTACATTCACTGCAGTTCAACAGCATCCCAACCCCACTGCTGCTGTGTGTAGATTCACTGCAGTTCAACAGCATCCCAACCCCACTGCTGCTGTGTGTAGATTCACTGCAGTTCAACAGCATCCCTACCCCACTGCTGCTGTGTGTACATTCACTGCAGTTCAACAGCATCCCAACCCCACTGCTGCTGTGTGTAGATTCACTGCAGTTCAACAGCATCCCAACCCCACTGCTGCTGTGTGTAGATTCACTGCAGTTCAACAGCATCCCAACCCCACTGCTGCTGTGTGTAGATTCACTGCAGTTCAACAGCATCCCAACCCCACTGCTGCTGTGTGTGTACATTCACTGCAGTTCAACAGCATCCCAACCCCACTGCTGTGTGTAGATTCTCTGCAATTCAACAGCATCCCAACCCCACTGCTGCTGTGTGTAGATTCACTGCAGTTCAACAGCATCCCAACCCCACTGCTGCTGTGTGTAGATTCACTGCAGTTCAACAGCATCCCAACCCCACTGCTGCTGTGTGTAGATTCACTGCAATTCAACAGCATCCCAACCCCACTGCTGCTGTGTGTAGATTCACTGCAGTTTTCAACAGCATCCCAACCCCACTGCTGCTGTGTAGATACACTGCAGTTCAACATCCCAACCCCACTGCTGCTGTGTGTAGATTCACTGCGGTTCAACATCCCAACCCCACTGCTGCTGTGTGTAGATACACTGCAGTTCAACATCCCAACCCCACTGCTGCTGTGTGTAGATTCACTGCAGTTCAACAGCATCCCAACCCCACTGCTGCTGTGTGTAGATACACTGCAGTTCAACATCCCAACCCCACTGCTGCTATGTGTAGATACACTGCAGGTCAACAGCATCCCAACCCCACTGCTGTGTGTGTAGATTCACTGCAGGTCAACAGCATCCCAACCCCACTGCTGCTGTGTGTAGATTCACTGCAGTTCTATCCACAAGTGCAAGTGGCCCTCCTCCCCTTCTCACAATCTGTCCTGTTCCCAGCATAGCTAGTGTTAATACAGTTAATACAGTCATCCTTCTGACAAAAACCTACAGTTAATGTGTTAGCAGTATCAGTGGCGATAATGAATGATTGTGTAGAGATCATTAAACAGAGCCCAGCAGTGAAGTGTGCAGGCTTAGGCAGTGTCAAGGGAGGAGAGCTTCAGATTCTTATGACTAATAATGAGTGTACCTGCCCAGGTTAGCAGAGCCTAGCGGCAAGTCAGTAGCAACGTGAACAGCAACAATACATTGAAACTAGTACAAATCAGCTTAGACAGTGAATCAGTCATGAAACGGAGAACAAGAAATTATAGGACTTATCTGTTATTTATTTTATTGAGCACAGTAACTTGGATAACAGGTTGTAAATTTTTGGCTCTGGATGAATCCCTTTCAGATATTTATTATGCAGCCTGAAATCCAGAGTACAGTGAGGTCAGCTACAGGAGAGATAAAATGTGTCAGCTCTCCAGGGTAGCTTGAAATAAATTAAATCCACCCGGCGGGGACTTCTTTTGTGTTTGCATGTGGACCTGGAGTTATTTTGAGCAGGGACGATACAGAGCCTCTCTCTGATTAAACGTGGGGGTATAAAGTAGATGGTAGTGTGCTTGGAGATGTCTGTCTTGCAACATCTAACAAGCCTTTATCCGGAACTCCCTGGCATGTGTTGCTAACCAGGTTGCTAAGCTGGATCCCTTGTGACTGGCATCACAAGACACATTCATGATAATAAACCTGATTTCGGAAGGATGGAAACACAACTCCTATTACATAGCGGTTTCATCCATTCCAGGTGTTAATTCGAGCTGGAGTAGCAACACTGACAAGGTAACAGGCTTAGCTGTGTCTTATTAAAACCAGGAATGGATCAAACTGCTATGCAATGGGAGTCTTATTTTCATCTCTGTTTTGAGTGATCTCTTTCCACTGTATTTTTATTGTGTTAAGAAATGTTAATAATGATTAATAAAGTTAAAAGGCAGAAGTATTTAGATCTGCCATTGTTTAGAACCCCTTTCGCAAAAGAAATCAACAACTGGGCAAAGTCTGTATTGTACAGAGACTTTTTTGAAGAGAGTTACACATATAATCCTATTGAAATTCTTTGAGCATACTGCTCACTGTGCAAGATTGACAAAATATATATTCAAAATCGTATCTACTACACATATATATACATACACAGTTGTAGCAAACATTATGCTTTTGTGGGTGAGGAAAAAAGTTACAAGAAATAGATGTATATTATTTATTTCAGCATTTTTTTTGCAAAACTCCAAAAATGCTAATTCAAAAGTATTCATACCCTTTGATGCTATAATAGTATTGTCTACAAGGTGCTAGAAATTTCAATATGATAATGCAGAACCTAATTCTAGAAACGTCTAGAAAATGCTGGATTGTAGGTGAACATTCTAGAGAGTATAAACGGGTTAGGCATAGGATGATTGCTGTCATTACCAATATGGGAAAAAAGTAAAGAACTATATGCAGACCTTAGGCAGAAAATGATTTATTGTCATAAAGCTGGAGAAGGATACAAGAAGATTTCCAAGCATCTGAGTATCCCAATTTCAACTAGTGTTTCTACTACCAAGAAGTACAGGAGTCATGGTACTGTCACAACGCTCCCTCTGTCTGAAGAAAGAAGGATCTTTCCCAAGAACAAGTAGAAGAATTGTGAGGAAGATTGACTGCCAAAGATATTCAAAGTGAAATGGCTGTAAGTGGGACTGGGGTTTCCATTTCAACCACAGGTCAAGTATTGCATGGTGAAGGGCTCAATGGTCACAGGCCAAGGAAAAAGCCACTCTTAGGAAAACACTACAAGGACAATTACTTAAAGTTTGCAAAACGACATTTGAATGATGGATATGAGTTCTGGTCAAAGGTTTTGTGGAGTGATGAAACAAAAATCAAGCTATTTAGTCACACTGACAGTCGTTACATTTGGAGAAAGTCTGGTGAGGCGCACAAAGAAAAGAACACCATACCTACTGTCAAGCATGGAGGTGGTAATATCCTTCATAGCATACCAAAAGATACTGGCCAATCATCTGAAACCCTCCTCTATAAAACTTGGTTTAAAGTGCAACTGGACGTTCCAACACGACAACGATCCAAAGCGCACCTCAAAATCTACTTCAGAATGGTTAAAGAAGAATAAAATCGAGGTTCTGGAATGGCCTAGTCAAAGTCCTAATCTAAATCCGATTGAGAATCTTTGGTATGACTTGAAGAAGGCTGTGTGCAACAGATGTCCTCGGAATTTGAATGAACTGGAACAATTTTGCGTTGAAAGAATCACAGCTAAAGCCCACTGACAAATATCCTAATTGTTTAAAAGAGGTTGTTATTGCTAAAGGTGCCTCAACTAGCTATTAATTTCATTTTCCTTTTCAGGGTATGAATACTTTTGAATTTGCATTTTTGGAGTTTTGCAAAAAAAATGCTGAAATAAATAATTGTAGACATCTATTTCTTGTAACTTTATTTCCTCATCCACAAAAGCAAAACTTTTGCCACTAACGATTTTTCCTATAATTATTTGTTTTTGAGAAATTTCTAGAATTTATAACTTTCCATTGGGGCATGTAAACTTTTGACTACAACTATTTATATAAGGCCTGGTGTTTAAATAGATTTTGTGCACATGAGCTGTACACTCCCTTTCCCTCTGTCTCTGTTGATCTTGCCTCCAAACGTGAGCTTCGTCTCATTATTTTACTATTTCCCACAGGTTTCAAATATAATTGGAAGCATTTGACTTAAAGCTGTGCTATATATATATATATATATATATATATATATATATATATATATATATATATATATTTTTGTACATATATAATAACACATTCATATATCCCACAGTTACAGTACAATAAACACCTGTACAGCACATAGAAACAGCAGTGTGTCTGCTTGCACAGGTACTGCTACAAGTTTGTCAGAACACATCTAAATGTAATGTATCAAAACTGCTGTCAATATACAGCACTCAAGGACTTGCATTTCTGTTGGATAGAAAAAACACAAAATGAGATCAACAGAAAACAGTGGGCTTTAGTTATCAGCTGTGACCTACTTTTAAAGTATGCATAGCTGAAACACATCTGATACTCACAAGAACTTGTGCAAAAGAATCGCTGATGTTCTTTCTGTTAGTCATGTGGGGCTCCCTGTAGTGTTTAATATTCCAAACAGGCGTCTATATGCTGGAATATGTGAAACTAAACCCCCTGCAAACAGCAATCCCAGGGCTACTATAACTCGCTAACTTAGATTTGTGATAATGACGCTACTGAAATATCTGTAGGCTACTGTGGGGAAAGATTAAAATGAAAGGTGCGCTCCAAATGATGTTAAAGGTGCATTGTCCCATGATACTTAAAAACACTGGGAGTGTATTTCTTGCAAACCGTTAGCTGTGTCAGGGCCACAAGTGAAACAAGTTTATTGCAAGTCATTAAATCTACAAAAAACATATTTAATCTGTTTATATACATTTATACTAACTAGCTGCTTATATGTTCCAGTGCGGTCATGACTTTTAATAGATATTTCAGTGATGGCTCCAATAATGGAGTTCAGGACTAGTGCAGTCTCTGTGCCCATCAAATTCTTCATCTTCCTGCAAAGGTAGTGAATCACAGTGGTTTTGCAAAGTGCAAGACCAATAAACATACAGTCCTTGAGATCTCAGACAGTATTCAAACCCTGGCCTCTTGAGGTTAAAAAGGCTAGTACATTGACATGCTGCACCGGGAATGGGCAGTGCTGTGTGATGCCCTGCCAATACGGAGACACTGCCCTGTCAGTGAGATGAGAGGAGGTTAAGACACTTGCTTGCAGTGCACAGGGTTGCCAGTTCACGCCCAGCTTCTGCCCTGTTTGACGCAACAAACCATGGAGTTTAAGAAATATTTATGAAGATGAGATGGATGCGTATTGTAACAATCATTCATAATGGCAATTTTCCCTCCTCTACCTTTCACTCTTAGGCAGATTTCTGAAACCCTGTGCAGGGCTTGCTCCCCTCTCCTCTCCTCTCCTCTCCTACCTGTCTCAGAATAAAGCTGGTGGAGGTGGTGCTGCCATCAGATCTCTTTAGTCTGCTTCTCCTGGACTGAGTTCCTCTAGTCACCTAGGTAACAAAGGTAAACATGCTCATGTATATGGTGAACCCGAGGGAGCTGGTGTCTATAAGTGGAATGTCTGACTAACCCCAGTACATTCTGGTGGGGTGGGGTGGGGCAGGTGTTGTTTGGGAGGAACACACCTGAAGTATCATTCGACTGGCCCTCATTTTGTGGCCATTACAGCAGCATGCTTTTCAAAAAAAGTAAAATCAGAACTAGGTCACCACCCATTTTTCTAAACCTGATTCACACCAAAACAGCTGCGTGTGTATTTTTATTTTATATACTGTGTAATTCACACTCAATTGAATGTGCGTGCCTCCTTTGAAAGCCATGCTGTTAGTATAGCAAATCAAGGTTTAACTTGCTCTTTCTTGTGCTTTTTTATCTATATCGTGCAATATACAACACAATTTATATGGTCATCAAACTACTTTCTATGCATAACCACGTCGTAACTTCTAATGCGTCTGACAATGGCCGCGTCACATTTTGTATTTAACGCAGCATCGCTATACACTGAAACAACAGAAAATGTACACAAAACTCCGCTTTCAATGGGATATATTAATTAACCAATACTATGCATGCATTCTACACCATTCTCAAACACGTTCAATGTTTTGTTTATTGTTTGTGTTACAAATAATAAATCGTAAACCGTAAATGCGTTAAATGTGACACAGGTGTCAAAATATCCTAGCAGCTAATTTCCCCTCAGAACAGTCATTAACAGAGATTTATAATGTCAGGCTCTTTCTCTGTAAAATATGTTATAACCAACCAAATGAATATATATATATATATATATATATATATATATATATATATATATATATATATATAATAAATGACATTTACAGCATAGGAATGTACTGTATTTTCATAACAGCAATAGTAGCATGGCTAATTTGTTTTGTTTCTTTAAAACACGTTTTTCTGTTGTTCTTTTGTGTACACACTAAAGTTGTATAAATTGCATTGCTCAACAAACCCCGACGAAAGTCTTTTTTATTTTATTTTTATTTTTCAAAGTGTCTGTATAACCAACACAGAAAGCAGCCCAACAACAAGCGGTTTTACCTGAAAGATGGGTGTTTGCAGTCCATCTCCAAGCATGTGTCTGGTGTAAAGCTGTCTGGACATCTCCGATAGATCATTTGTCCAGGTGGGAGATTTTGTTTTTTTCCCAGCCAAACGGTAATTTGAGAAATGAAGTGTCAGCCCCGGCCTCCGTGTCTGGTATTACACCGGCGCCTGGCTGTGGAGCTTCATTACCTGAGGCTGCGAGCAATCGCTGCTCAAAGATGCAGTGTGCGCGACCTTTCTAAACGCTCTGGTGGTCTCAGCGCCATTGCTTTACACCCACATTTTCACGTGGACTCGATCGTGGGTAGCTGGCATTTGCAACAGATTATTTCAACCTCGAAAAAAAAAAAAAACTTATCAGAAAAGATTTAATTTTAGGATGCAACCTTTTGCACGTTTAACATTTAGCTCCTGTCCTGATGAACCCTTTTATTTTGGCGTTCTACACTAAAATATTATTCCCTGGTCTCGTTCAGCTTTATCTGAAAACAGACCTTTTTGTAATACCTGTTTGTTTACATTCCCCAAAGGTAGTTATAGCAACAGTATGGATGTAACACAGTGGACCCTGCACACCGCAAGAGAGCGTGCTAACCACAGTAAAGAGCTTGGTTATACACTAGCATCTCATCCCTTCTCACCGACAGGCGACAGGAGAATCAGTAACGGCAGTGACTCACACAACACATAAGCAACTGCAGTGAATCACACAACACAAGTAACGGCAGTGAATCACACAACACGAGTAACTGCACTGAATCACACAACACGAGTAACTGCACTGAATCACACAACACGAGTAACTGCACTGAATCACACAACACGAGTAACTGCACTGAATCACACAACACGAGTAACGGCAGTGACTCACACAACACGTGTAACTGCACTGAATCACACAACACGAGTAACTGCACTGAATCACACAACACGAGTAACTGCACTGAATCACACAACACGAGTAACTGCACTGAATCACACAACACGAGTAACGGCAGTGACTCACACAACACGTGTAACTGCACTGAATCACACAACACGAGTAACGGCACTGAATCACACAACACGAGTAACTGCACTGAATCACACAACACGAGTAACGGCAGTGACTCACACAACACGTGTAACTGCACTGAATCACACAACACGAGTAACGGCACTGAATCACACAACACATAAGCTTCCTCACCCCTTGTCACCTGCCGGTCACACCACCACTCTCCTGAGATAACTGGGAATGTTAAAGCTAATAAATGCAGCTGGCTTGAAATGGCATCTTCGAGCTCTGTTATAACTAAAATGGTCACGTGTTTTCCTTATTTATTTTTTCAAATGTACTGAATATATATATATATATATCTATATATATATATATATATATATATATATATATATATATATAGTATATAGATATATATATCGGCGTGCAGGTGGTGTGTGCACACACACGTGTCCACAACCTCGTAGTATTTATTTTATTTTTTTGGACAGGTGTTGAGAATATTTGAAACATTACATATTGCGAAATTTAGGGTAAAAATCTTTATTAGGATTAAAATGTATGGAAATAAGGGGATTTATTCATAGGACATAATCAGATTAATAAGTAGCCTATTTAAAACGAAGTACACATACATTATTCCACGCTTTTAATTTAAAATAAAAATGAAACGTTTCATAAACGGACCAGCATTTCGGTTTTACATTCATTTCTAGTAAAATAGCAGCAGAAGACATTAGTTCATGATAGGGAAGTAGAGACTTAATGTGGTTTTCTTCATATTCTAGCTCTTACGAGTTTAATGTCTTATTGGGTGTGTTCTTTATCATGCTGTTCTTGTTTCACAAGATTGTTCACTAGATTTACTACTGTCCCTTTTCCAATACAAGGCTGCTTATGAAAAAGACTTTGAAAAGCTGAATTTCTGAACTGAGGCTATTTTAAAAATCTTGGTGGGTGCTGCTACTCACACTACTAACTGTCTGAGAAGTATTTAATCAGCAGGTATTAAACAAATCCATTCATTAACGCACTGATTTCAAAACAAGAAAATCTGTCCTTCCCTCGCCTTTACAATTGAATACCAATCGAGGCAATTAACCCTAGAAATGACTAGAAGTGTGAATCTGTAAATTCTGTGTTATGGAAAATCTCTCCAGAGGAAAGACAAATTACAACTTAACACCTCATAGAGGGCAAGATGTTACTTGCTGGTGTATTTAATGTCCTTATAGCCATAACTAATTTTTTTTTTTGTGGAAACATTAAGCACATTTGTTGCAGTAACTAAATTCTGGACAACAATGTTTCATAATGAATTCGCAATGCAGGGGAGTGAGGGGTACCTGTTTTCATCTTTTAGATTCTGTTCATGAATGCTCACAGGTCTATGAAATACAGACTGATTTACGGATTCAAGGTCAATGATGCCAAAATTAAAAAGCCTTTTTTCAAAAAAAATAAAAAAATAAAAAATACATAATAGTCTAGGCAAAAGAGAGCAAGTTTGATATACACTATAGCCTTCTTTTAAGAATACCCCTAATGCATATTTCAGAGTTTTGTTATCACTGGTATTTTATCATTTGTTTGACAACTGGAATTCAGAACTGAGTTGTGCATACTAATTCTAGACAGAACATTGAGTCTAGTGTCTCACTGCGGGTAGGAACAAAAGAAAATAAACCATTTTGACGTTAGGAGTTCAAAGCAAACAATTGATTTGTATATTGAGAGAATAGACAAGTACCTCCGACAATAGCGAAAAAAGAAAACATATCCTCAAAAATGTTTTAGCATAATTGGCGAACCCAAATTTAGAGACACTACAGCATAACAAGCACAGGACACCTCATTATTCAGACCAACTCAAATACATTTAAAAGGCTGAATAAGTGCTACTTCATTAGATTAACCAGCAACGGCTTTAAAGTAACCAGAAACATCATCATTATATAATCTGTTTTTCACATTTACAGAAAGTAACAAACATTGTAGGAGTATGGACCCTGAACTGCTCTGTTCTCTAAGGGGGTGAGAATCTGCCTTCAAGGTAAGTATGAGGCAAACTCCTCTGGACTAGCTCTGTGGATTAAGTAGTGACTTTGCTTCGTTCATGAGAAAAAAAAGCTAATCAGAAAAAAAGACAAGTCATTTAAACCCTCAGAGGCAGCCTTTACAACAACCTGCTACTACAGGATGACATTTATTTTAAAGGCTTCTTAGTATACACCAGTAATTACAAATGAAACATTGTACAATGCAAATATAACAAGAGATTAAGAATTTAAATGTTATAAAACATGGTTCACAAGAATATGTGCAAGCACTGAATATAAACTTCCCAAAGAAACCTTACATATGATATAGCTTATCATGTACAGCAGCTTTTTAAATGAACTCCTCTCCTGTTGTTTTAAAGAAAGGAAGGTAGCCAGTAATTAGATTTTTTTTTTCTTTTTATATTAGATCTACAGAAAGGTAAGGTGCAATAACAACAATGTACAGGACTTCAATGTGTCAGGAAAATAAATGCTTCTCAGAATTTATATAATTAAAATATGACAGAATTAATGAACATAAAGTACACTACAATTTAACCGCAACTGTACAGGCTAACCAATGCCCATCAGCGTTTGAAACATGTTTGCAGATTTCCTCCTCCTGTGCCTATAAAAATACATTTCCCACCAAGTTTATTTTAACATCATGTTCTTTTCATAGTTACATTTCCAAAAACTGAGTGGCAATAATATCACATTAAGTATGTCAAATGATATATTTGTAAATTTTATTTCCCCATGCCAATTTTTAGTTGCAATTTGCTAGTGTTCCTTGAAATTAAATGTGGTTATTAAGAGGACTGAGATTCCAGAGAAAGCTGAATGAAAATTCAATCCAGTTTTCACTTGCATAAAGACAGTAAAGCATTTACATATACAGGTATTTACCTTTTTCAAAAGAACACAAAGAAATAAGTTATAAATCACGAGTTGTCATTTACAAATATTAAATTAACATTAAACTAGAGTTTCCATCTCACTGTGCACAGTAAACTAGTCTTTGCATCTCAAAATGTGTACTGCATAACGAAACAGGCCCGTCAATGCTGTATTATCTAGGCCATGACAGCAACAGCTTATAAAAAGATGCCCCGCCACTGCTAATTACCGATGTCTATATGTGAAAGTATGAGTCTGGAAGAATTAGGACAGTGGGAAGGTTGGTTGCAAGGCACACAGACAACGGAACAGCTGAATGTGAAAATCAGTTTTGCAGTATTCCACTTCTCTACAGTAGGAAGTAAACCATGCACAATAGGGTGGAATCCAGTAGACTGATTATCAGAGAGCACAGATCTTTTACACTTCTAATTCAGAAAAGACATTTCAAACAGGCTTTACATTCTGGAGAAAAAAAAAAATACTAATAACTAAACACCCAAACCTATATTTCTTAACATAGTGACTTTATGTGCTAAACACAGGACGCAAAGAAGAAAAAAAAAAAACACACAGAAAAAGAAAATACACTTCTTTGTAATATCTCAAAGTTATGTGACATTCTGACAGCCAGGTATTAAGATCTTAATGTTTGCAAAGTTTGATTACATTTTTTATGGAGGAGGGTCTGCAACTGTTCTGTTAAATTTAACCACACGTTTCAATCTCGGTGTCACTGGGTATGTTGAAATTCTGAAAGCACATAAAAATCAAGAGAAATCTTGAGGACAGAACTGATTAACTTTTTAATGAAAAGCCGTATGCAACTATGGTGCTCACGTGGCGTCTCAAAATTGATACAACAAGTCACTAATGCCACACTGTAGTGGTTTGGGGGGGGTGGGCGACAACACACAGTCAACTCGTCTGGGTACTTGATTGACTGCTGTTTTTCAAAGCCTTTAGACTGACAGCAATCATTTAGTTTAAGATGCCTTTTACCTTCAAAATGAAGGTTTTAAGAATGGCAAGAGAAACCTAGGGAGATAATGGTTTCAAATTAATAAACGTTTTTAATTAAAATAATTTAAAAACTGAACAAGGATTGTGCATGGTTTTCATTCCTGACTTCAGACAGCCAACTATTCACTAACTTTCAATGTCAATACTGACATCATGTTCTAGACCTGCCAACTACAACAGGATTATTTCAATGCCATGATTTAAACCATGTGATATAACTTTTTTGTTGTTGTTTGAACTGGTTTCAATGAAATGCACTAAAGTTTTTTTGTTGTTTTTAAAGGAGAGGTTGCTGGTAATAGTTAGCTTGCTGCTGTGGGGCAGGATGAGCTTGAGTTGCCATTGGATAGCTGGATGCTTGAGTCATGTTGGGATTACTGTTCTGATAAGACGACATGTCCATGGCCACTCCTACTTGCTGTGGGTAAGGGGCGGGGCCACCCAGGGCATGGTTCATGTAAGATGCATTGATACCAGCGCTGTGTAAAAAAAAAAAAAAAAGTTTCAAGTTTGGATAATAATCACACTACGTTAATGAGAGACAGACAGACATGAAGAGGCAGACAAATATATAGATATAAAAATGCATGCATGTTAAGATAAATAATTCACTGGAAAGCAGGCTGTTTAAAAGATCAAACATCTGCTCCTACTTATGAACACAAACACAATTTATTCACTTGAGGCTGTACCTCTTGTGGTCTGACCCTCACTGGCAGGAATGCATGAATGATCTTACTGCAGCAAGTACAGGCTTTAGGTTATAGCAAAGATACCTCATGTATGGTGTCTGGCCAGGCTGGCTTGTTGAATTAACAGTTGGAGGAAGTGACCTCAGAGGGCCAATCTGGTCAGGTCCTAAACTGTAGCCCTGACCAGTCACTTGAGGAATGCCTGAAGCCATATATGTTGCACTTTGAGCTGCACCAGGGTATGCCTGCAGAGAAGGGGAGAACACAAGAAAAACTTTAAAAACAAACAAAAAAACACATGCGCTGTGTAAAAAAAACATCCCAATAAATATCATGAATTTTAGGAACAAACAAGACCCTTTCAGCGAGGTCAACACTGCGCTTCCCTCTTCCGATACGTATGTATTTTACATTTGTATGCGACTAACATATTCCATTGCAAATTCTGAATTAAAGGAGACAGTTAATGTCATACAACAATATTACATGGAATCACCCTGGATTGCAATAACATTCCTAAGATTTCAAAATATTTATAATAATACTTGGCTAAAAAAATACCCCCCCACACACTCTTCTTTAATAATTGTCTAACCCTTCCGTCCTTCATTTCTCCTGCTATATCCAGAGGAGCTCTGACCTGCATTGGGACACCAGCTGACGTCTGTGGGTAATGTGCCTGAGGTTGCATCTTAGAATAGACGGAATACATCGGAGTCTCATGCATTAGCTTGTTGTAAAGTTCCAGGGCCTCCAGAACTTTCACATTCAATTCTGATAACTCCGAATGCTTTCTGAAAAAAAGAGAGTTTAAAAATGGATAACAGTGAGCAAAGGCATTTTTATTCACGCCCACCCCAATCTGTTCCAGTCATCTTCACAATTTATTCTAAAAACTGCACCTTGCTAACAGGAGGACACCAGCAACCATGCTTCTAAGCTGATCTGTACAGTCAAAATGTGCACGCAAACGTCTGCTTATTTATTTATAGACAGCTAAAACGTGTGGGTTGCAACCTGACCAGACAGTAAACCGGTATGCGGGTCTATCTAAGTCTCACAAATTTAGTTGGTTGGAAATGAACTGTGCTCTTAAAAGTAAAACTAGGACCCAGATCCAAAATTCCCTCACTACAACTGGTTACGACTGGGGATTTACCTCCGTCACGATCAATTATTAAACCATTCCCACACTAATGGATATCACCAGACCAGTCAGTTACACATTCAATACAATGCCATAATAAAGAAGTGTCAAGTCAGAAATAGTGTGCAATTTCTTACCTGTCAATCTCTTCTAATTTTTCATCAATCATTGGACCCATCTGCTGACAAACGTCTTTTGGAAAAACGAAAAGCTACGTCAACAATAGGGTGAGCTAACACCTATGAGCACAGATGAATATCAATGCAGTCTACTACAAATCAAAACCTTCTCTCTGTGGACCACAACCATGAACAGAAAACACCCTGCTGGAGCACACCATTATTCATTTGAAGGGGGTGCATTTCCATTATTTTATTTTTTTGCGGGGAGTAAAGAAAGGACATTGTAGGTCAAACATACTGTAAATATTGAGCTAATAACGGCCAGTGCTAGGACCACTGTTAATAACATAATGTTAGCATTAAAGGCTTTGTTAGTATTATTTAAAGGAAAGCAGGATTTCCCTTATAAAAAATAAGGGAAATATTAAATAGCTGTGATTCTTTTTTGGATTGCCAGGAACTGTCCCAATTACCTTCCAAATGTAATAATTCTGCAGAGTCAGGCTGTGTATCCGCAGGGTCAGTGTTCTGGAGTAAGTGCTGGGTTCGGTCCATCTTTTCCTGAACACACACATGAATGCCTGATATAAGTACCATCAGTTTCAAAATTACACATCACTGGCTGGTTTCACAGACCAGCACTAATGTAGCATTAATCTTGAAATACCTTGTCAATATGAAGTTCTACAACACCTGCCTTCCGAAACCACTAACGTTAACATTTTAGCATGCAACTGGTAAATATCTACATCTCTATAAAAATAAATCTAAAATATGTAAAAACGTCTGCTTCATCACTACAAGTGTGCTATACAAAGACACTGAAAATGATTCTTAAAAAAGCACTTCTGAAAACAACTTCCACCTTAAAAGCTGCTATTAAAGAATACACACCTCATCTATGAAAACAGGTTCAGCTTCCTCTTTAGTTTCTTGTTTCGTTTCTTCTGGCAAGCTGGTTTTCTCTACAAATACTACAAAAAAAATGAAGACTGTATTAGGTGTTTGAAAGCACTCTACTTTAACCAGGATCTCAACAGCCAAAGGCACAAGAGAACCTGTGATATCACACTCCACAGCAGCTGGTTTTATAGAAAATAAATAAATTATATATATAGGCACGCACGCACGCACGCAGTATATATTTAGGAGAACACATGTTAAGTAATGCAAGCTTTTATACTTTTTGATGGACTTGTTCCTTCAGAATGGTGGGGGAGCAAACATTCCAACAGAAGTGTGTTACATTAATGCTTTCCCCTTCAAACCTTTACATACTGGGACAAAACTCCACTGAAACACCCCATCATTCAATGAGAACAAAATGAGATACAGGATAAATTCAAGTTATGTTTAAGAACAAAGCTATGTAGACTAGGTATGTTGTTTAGGACTAAGATACATAGGATAGTTATGTTGCCAGGAAATAGCAACCTTTAGATTTAACATTTTCTTTGTTACTTTTATATAGGCATCTCCACCGATGACTCACTAAGGATGGGAATCTGTCAATCTCACATGAGATTCAAGTGCATGTTAATGTTCTCACCTGGTTCAGGCTCTGCGTTCAGGTTAGTTGTTACAAAGTTAGAAGGAAACAGTCCAACTCCTCTGTGGTTCTCTCCTTTCCACCAGTTTGGGTCGCTGATTAAAATCACAATCACATTAACAGATTGAAATAGAAATAAATGAGTGTAGTTGCCATGACACCCAGACACAGCAAAATTCTACTATATTGGATAAGAAATGCAGGTACATCTACCCTTGGGAGTTTAATATTTTTATGGTGAAAACATATCACAAGCAATGATGTCCCTGCACATCTCAGGGCGTAGAAGTTCTTTGATGAACGAAGACTTTCTTACAGTATGGTCCGAGATTCAATTTTAGTACTCCTCTATATATTATAGGTATGTGCGGAAGGGCTAAAGCCCTGCAAATGAACATTTGCACACAGTATTTGTGTCATTATTGTAAATATTTGTATTTAAAACACAGGGATTAGTTTCAGGGTTTCCCTCCAATAGGCAGTCAAGCCAGCCATGTGAGAATGTGACTGGACTGGTTCATCTGACCTGACTGGAGGGGAACTTAAACATATAGAATGTGGCCAGGGCCTCACTGACTGTCATGTACCACGTGCTCTAGAAGAGGAGCCAGCCCCTTTCTGCAGGGGTTCGGTAGAGTAAGGAAGGACTGACAGCAGCAGATTGTGCTTCCAATGTCCAGCTACTTTATTCTGGATCTTTTGCTTAAATATTTAGTTTATTTATTTATTTATTTATTTTTTTTTTTTAAATCATAAAAACTGCTATTCCCACTGCTAGTCTTCATCACTTAGGCCTCTCCAACCATGGCTTACCCCTGCTCTTAAAACAGACCGCCATATCTTTCGCCGTGTTGAGTGACTCCAAGTCCTCCCCTATCCTTATTCTTCTCTATCTTTCCCCTGCTTTTGACACTGTCGACCGCCCGATCCTCCTCTCCACTCTCTCTAACCTGGGCATCTCTGGCATACCCCTTGCCTGGCTACAGTCATATCTATCTTCATGCACCTCTGCCATTGCCTTCAATAACCTCACATCTCCCCCCCCTCCCCCATAATAAATGCTAAATAACTATATAAATAAACTATTGGTAAATTACGTTACACTGGTTTAAAACAAAAAAAACCTTTCAAGAACGAGAATAATTTCCCGGGAGACTGTTAAAGTGGAAGGTACCTGTCATCTTGAACAATGAGAAGTTCTCCTGCTTTAAACGTGAGTTCGTTGTCTTCCACTGCCTCAAAGTCATAGAGGGCACGGACTTTCCGAGAGTCTTTATTGTTATTGAAGGGTGGGTCCGCTGGGAGAGCAAGCGGTCGAGTCTCTGGGTGACGCTGTTGTTCCTGCAAGGACAGCTCAATAGCTACATATGGGGAGTGTGGGGGGGGGGGGGGGAGCAAGTGACATGCATGTTAACTTAGTTATTCAATCAATTATTCCTTATTTTATGAAATCTTAAAAAAAAAAAAAAGTTTTGCCAAACCCTTACCTTTTGCTAAATCATCATCTGCAATGTTACTCGGAGAAGGAGTACTGGTCTTTGTAGAAGCTGTACTCTGTAGTTATCAAAACAGAAACAAACCCATCATATTACAGTTTGTTATTTTACAGGATAACAATATACCAACTCAGGTATTCGCATACATTTCCTCATACTCTCAAAGTACGTTTAGTTGGAATATATGCAGAAGTTCAAAGGTCAAAAAGCATTTCACATTTCAAACTTATTGTCTCTTACAATGCACCTTTCTCCAATAATAAAAGGTTGTTTCAACTCTAGTATCTACCAACAAAAAACACTAGATTAATTGTCTACTCTTCACCTTGAAATATTTTTTTACTATAGGAAATGCAAATAAATGCGGTTACAGCTGCTGCACAAAGACCACCACATAAAAAAAGACAATAAGGCAATGTTTCACTTTACTGTATCAGTTCTTAAATAGAATCACCACCTAGATGGCCTAAACTGGCACTAGCAGCAAGGTGACACATATCCTGCTGTTAACTATTTATCTTTAACTTCCCTTGACTTGGGTCATTCCTGAAAATCAGCCAGAAACTGACATTAACCTTATTCAACTGAATTTAAACCAGGATGCAAATTATTCCCACATTAGCACAGGAGCATATTTGCAAATAAATTTGCATGCATGCATGCAACCAATCAGTTAATCTAGAGCAGACTAAAAAAACAAATATGAAAGCAGATGACAGCAGATGACAGTTAACCACTCCCTAATCCATGTACATGTGTTTCCTTGAATTCCAACTGCGTTCAGTTTGAGAATTAATTGTTTGTGCGGGACTTTGTCAAAAGCTTTTTGGAAATCCAAAGTAGACTTTTTGGAAATCCAAAAAGCTTTTGACAAAGTCTCGCACAAAAGATTAATTCTCAAACTGAACGCAGTTGGAATTCAAGGAAACACATGTACATGGATTAGGGAGTGGTTAACATGTAGAAAACAGAAAGTACTGATTAGAGGAAAAACCTCAGAATGGAGTGTGGTAACCAGCGGTGTACCACAGGGATTAGTATTAGATCCTCTGCTATTCCTAATCTACATTAATGATTTAGATTCTGGTATAGTAAGCAAACTTGTTAAATTTGCAGACAACACAAAAGTAGGAGGAGTGGCAAACACTGTTGTAGCAGCAAAGGTCATTCAAAATGATCTAGACAAGATTCAGAACTGGGCAGACACATGGCAAATGACATTTAATAGAGAAAAGTGTAAGGTACTGCACGCAGGAAATAAAAATGTACATTATAAATATCATATGGGAGATACTGAAATTGGAGAAGGAATCTATGAAAAAGACCTAGGAGTTTTTGTTGACTCAGAAATGTCTTCATCTAGACAATGTGGGGAAGCTATAAAAAAGGCTAACAAGATGCTCGGATACATTGTGAAAAGTGTTGAATTTAAATCAAGGGAAGTAATGTTAAAACTGTACAATGCACTAGTAAGACCTCATCTTGAATACTGTGTGCAGTTCTGGTCACCTCGCTATAAAAAAGATATTGCTGCCCTAGAAAGAGTGCAAAGAAGAGCGACCAGAATTATTCCGGGCTTAAAAGGCATGTCATATGCAGACAGGCTAAAAGAATTGAATCTGTTCAGTCTTGAACAAAGAAGACTACGTGGAAACCTAATTCAAGCATTCAAAATTCTAAAAGGTATTGACAGTGTGGACCCAAGGGACTTTTTCAGCCTGAAAAAAGAAACAAGGACCAGGGGTCACAAATGGAGATTAGACAAAGGGGCACTCAGAACAGAAAATAGGAGGCACTTTTTTACACAGAGAATTGTGATGGTCTGGAATCAACTCCCCAGTAATGTTGTTGAAGCTGACACCCTGGGATCCTTCAAGAAGTTGCTTGATGAGATTCTGGGATCAATAAGCTACTAACAACCATACGAGCAAGATGGGCCGAATGGCCTCCTCTCGTTTGTAAACTTTCTTATGTTCTTATACTGGCCACAACTTCTCTGTTTAACTGTAGAAAGCTGTCCTAAAGGAACCAATATCTGTACTAGATAATAGCCAAACACAGGAGTTTTAACTATTAACACTAAGTAGAAGACAGACTTGTTAATGTTATGCAGAATAAAAGTAAGAAACCTATTCATGTTTTTGAAACCCATATTTAGGAGGAAAGTGCCTCTTAAAATCCAAGTGTATGAAAGGGAGCGTTTGATTGCTAGTTAGCGTGCATAATTAATGCAGATTGGGTATGCAAATTATGACATCAACTATCACCATTACAGGTCTGCTTAATTTCTTGAAATTCAAATTTGTGAGATTGTGAAACTTCTTTCTTTAATACAACTTCCAAAAGGACTAGGTTGCAACAAAGATAAGAATACAAGTCTGGGTGGATAGCAGGATTCAATTTTTACAGACAGCTGAAAAGAACTAACTTTCAAAACCAAGCATCAATGTCAACATGAATCTCTAGTACAGAAGCCTTATCAAGGGTTCAGACTTAAATGATGTAAAAACAAATTCATAAAAAAAAAAACTTAAATACAACGCAAACCAATCGGTCAGTAAACAGAATGTACCTTTTGATGGTTCCCTGTTCAGCCCGCTATGCACTTAGGATCAGGTGCTTGTCATCGCTGATTACTAACATAAGCTGCTGACCCAGGTACCAGAAAACATACACTGAACTTTTTAAATGAGGTTGATTAGGCAAAGTTGTACATTTATGTCTTAAAAATAAATGAGAAAGTTCTGAAGAGAGAGATCCACCCTTGAGCTCTTGACCCCTACTCATGTGACCGAAATCCAGTACCTGTGAGCCAGAGCTAGGAAAAGTCACCCCCTCCTCCTTCAGAGACTTGATTGTTGCACCAATGAGGCTGAGCTGGGGGTCTTTCTGAAACTCGTCTGCACACTCCACCAGTAACGCCTTCAGCTTCTCACAAACCTTTGGATGAGCCTAAAATAAAAAGTGTATTTAAATGTACATGCCAAGACTTTGTTTCAGGGATGGATGGAGATTTTTTTTGATGATAGTTAATAACACTGGCGTAGCAAGGATTTCGTTCCGGGGGGAGAGGGGCGCTGGTGGTGAATCATCTGGATTATATTTCGGGGTGGTGGGTACGGTCCTGGTGATGGATCAAGATTTTTCCACATGGCTGATATTTTTTAAAACCACCAACCTAGTTACACCCCTGGTACATGGTACAATTAAGTAAATTGTTTGTAATATAATAAACTCACATCTGGGACCAGTTTTTCAAAACTTTGGTAATCAGATTTCCGCGTTTGACCTGGATTATATCGTGCAATTGGGTTTTTCAAAACATCGAAATGCGATCGGGATTACTGCGATCCGGGTTTCATTTTGGTAATGATTAAATGTTGCAATTAGGTTTTCAGAATGTAAAAAGGAGACCTGGTATTTTGGATCAAAGTAATCCTGGATTATTGTGATCCTACTGCGGAGGTGGATTCAGCTTTTAAACAATCATATAACACAGTCACATGGGATGTTGAATTTCAATCCATGCCCACTACAGTGCTTCAGTGCTGGCATTAGATTTCACACAGGAGTTGAGGCGGTTCATTGCCGCCTCTGAACCACCTAGCAAGACCTAGCAAGGTGGTTCAGAGACAGCATAAAATATGACGGCTCTGTGACAGTATAAGAAATTCACACAGTTCAAAATGCAGCTTTGGTTCTGAGCCGTAATAACTTGTTAGTCTGAGAGGGGTATTAGATGAGCCATAAGGCCTCCTCTCCTCTCATTAAAACAGACCTGACAGAATACAGATCTTAACCTCCCACAAGTTACATTACCTACCATGGTGGTTGTTTATTTACAATACCTATGAACTATTAAACAGTACATTTTTCTACAGAGATCATAACTTTATCCTATATTACAAAAAAATGGCATTTTTTACTGTACCTTATTTAATATGCTCCGGACCTCACTGGAAAAGTCTCGAGAACATATTTCTAAGTGAAAAATCTTCCCAGAGTTTGAAACACAGGCGCTCAGCAACTGAAAACATAATAATATTTTCTCAACATTAACCTTAAGGTGATTTATACAATGATTGTATACAGTTAATATTACACATGAAACAGCCAGACATTAAACTAGTCGGAATAAGATCATGCTCCTTTGACATGTAATCCCCAGTCGGAACTGAAGCAAGTCCGAAACAAACACTGTTGAGACATGCTGACCAGCCAGTAGGGGGTACAGGGAACAGTCCTATACATGGCACTGGGGAGTAATAACAAAGCATGGGAAAGACCAAGCTCACTGTCAGGCAGATATAAGATTGAGATATTTGAAAGCACACTTTCCAAAAATAAAGTTTAAAAAAAAAAAAAAACAGGAACTGCACGTTGCCAATGATCGTAAGAAGTCCAAAATTCATAAAAAAAAAGCCCCAGTACTTTAAGATCCTTGACTTCTGCACAGCCATTTCAAATTCAGGCAGGGTGGGCATACGAAAACTTTAGCCGAGAGTGATAAGTGGATCTGATTTGTTTGAATTTCCAAAAAGAAACCTTTTCCCTCCATAACTTGTTTAGCAATAAAAGTCAAATCGCCATGTCAGATTCTCTTTGTGTCTAATTGTATGTACTATAGAAACAGCTGTATGCAAGCAGATGAAGCGGTTTTGACACGGTTATAACCCAGTGGGTTTGTCCACTATATTTGCACGGTGAACTTGAATAATTCTCATGCAATCGGGATTTTGCATAAATATGTGCATCAAATTTCCTTATCCAAATAAATGTTTATGAAATGCAAAGCTAATCTGCTGGACCGAGTATTTTTAACATTGTGTGGCATTCAAGGCACCAGCTTCAGTAGCAAAACATAATTAGTACCCGACACTTACACTCAAAGCCTGCATTGCAACATGTGGAACTTTGTGGTTTACTCTCTTCATGATGGACTTCAAACATTCTTTAGCTCTGAAGGTTTAACAGAAACACATCATTAGAAAACAAATGTCAAATAAACCTTGCTACTTCTTTCATCATTGTTTACAATTGAGTGTTTGGATGTTATGGATAAGCCAAACACAAGTTCTGGATGAAGGTTTAAATGTACTGTACATGTTATTTTATAATGACTTTGAGTACATTCAGACAATGTCTTTTTTCACATACAATCCAGGTACAGTTCTGGAGAATTTAATTTCATGCAAAGTACGCCAATATGGTGGCAGTTTAATATCAGGGCAATATTGGAAACTGGTCAATTAATTGACAAATAGGGGTGGATTAAAAAACACAGCCTTTGTAAAACATTTGATTGCAAATGTATTTTGCTGCAGATGGAAGCTGTGGTAGCCTCAGTTTAACTGCTCTGAGAATTAGATCAAACTTAACAGACGATTAGGGTTACTCCATTACGTTAAAAGGGTATTTGGTGTTCTTAAACTCCACCAGCATAATTTACTTTTGGGAATATCTCACGAAACAGTGAGTTTGATAAAGGTTTTCAACCGGAAATGTCAAACAAACACTGCATCATGGGGGGAATAAATTACTTGTGCACACCCCCTGTGGCCATTATTACACTGACTTAAATATAAAAAGTCCATCCTGCTGAGGCTTGCTGAGTCTGCCTCAAAAGGTACTGTATAACATGATAGTGTGAATACCCATGAGTGCTGAACCAGTAATAACGATCATTAAGAACACATTAAACTGAAGACAAATTAAACAGTATTCATACTGAAAGGATAGAAGGTAAGTCAGTTATAACCCTTTCCATTAACAGAAGTTACATTTGTAACATACCCATTAGGTGTAGTTCCTACACGATCACAGATGTCCATAATAAGGCCCCAGTCCTCTACTGTGTTGTTTTCATTCGTTGCCTTCTCTGTGAAGAAGCAGTTATCAAAAATAAAACACCAGCTACCAAAAATAATATGAAATAACGTCTCCGTGCTTTGGTTTCAATCAGCCATTTCATACGGTGTGAAAGGGTTTGTCTAAAGCCATTTTGCACGCAATACACCATATATTTGAATAGAAAACAATGCTTCGTTAGCATTCCAGAAGATCTGTGATACTGGAAGCCTTGCTCATATTCAAAACCATACTTTGTTATACACATCAAAACTAGGGGTCATTTGTGACAAATGGAAACATGGTAGTGTATTTCAGACAGTTTGCTTTGGAAATTTTATTTTTTTAATCCCACTGGCTATTTTGCTCAAGTTTGTCTCCCTGTGTGTGCATTCTTATTGATATCAAACACACATTTACCATTTAAATGAAAGTTACACGGCACACGGTCAGACAGAGAGAGCTGTATATAGGCGTTGTATTGGTAGATGTGCTTTATTCTCACGAGTGAGTGAGTGAGTGGAACCGAGTCACCCGATACTGAGCCACTCCTCAAAGCACATCAATATATCATGGCCTGTATGGCGATAACAGCACAAGCTTATCGACAGTATAAACACTTGAGAATTAACTTAAGAGTTTAAGGAGTACGTCATGTACTGTTAGTGCTTTGACCTCGTTGTTGTCACATTAGGATACAGAATTAATCAGTTAGTCGAACCTTGAATAATGATTTTAAATAACAGTTACACTGAATGTTTTATTTACGGTATACTTCGAACATATAAGCAGCACAATTACAAATCAGCTGGCAAATACTGATGACGTTACATTTAGCAACAGTACAAATGTGTTCAGTGGGGTACGACAGGTAAAGCACCGCGTCTGTCTCTGAAATCCCCTAGTTATACAAAACGGGCATTTTATCAATTCCGACAGTTTCCCCCGCATCCTTTTCACGACACAGTGAAAACCCTGTCACTGAAAGCAGCGCCGTTGCTTGTTTTTAATGCACAGTGATCGCGGCTGAGCTGAGCGCAGCCACTTCACTCAGCTGGTGCAGGCCACGACTCTAACAACACTGGACTGACTTCCACTGGGAACGCAGGCTGCTTTCACTTACCCACATCCTGGTCGAACGGATTCGCGGAAAACAAAGGCATCGTAATCCCTTTAAAGCAGAACACGGCGTTTCGTTTAAAAAAAAAAATACAGTTTGTTTATTCAGAACTCAGAAAAAACCCTTCCGCATCCATCCAACTCCGCTCACTTTCACCAGTTGATAGTCTCGTAAACGCCACCGGCTAACCCACTGCCTGCACGAAAGTCTGCCTCTGCTCTTACTGTAGTATTGTTTCTCAATTGCTATGCTTGTAAGGTGTTTGTTTTTTTTTAATGATTTTCATAAACAGCTGAATACTGTGTTTAGGTTATAATAGGTTCTATTTTGCAAGATTTTTGTACAGGCAGGGAGTGAGGCACCTCAGCAGATCTCTTCGAAGTTACGAGAATACCCTCCAGTGGGAAGCGTGAGTTACAGGTTTGTGTGTGATGCTGTAGGCTGAATTTAATATCGCACTATTTTTGTAACTGCGTGTACGGCTATTTTAGCCTGTCACCTGTATACATTAGATCCAAGTAGTCCTGGCTACACACCGCATTTCCGATAAATGAAAAAGCTAGCTCAAATACCCCTGCATAAAGGTGTTTGATGCGGTTATACCAGTGTAAATTAACCTAAGCACATCTCTTAGCTTAACCATCAATGCCAACATAGTTTTGAAATAAAGCCACACATTTAAACTAATAGAATATCTTTATTACCATGTGTGACTGGCTAGGGTTATATAGGCAACACAGTTTTGAACCTTGTACACGGCTGAGACCGTATAGACTACTGTACCAGTAAGGAACTTGTGTACCCATATCACTGTAATGCCATTGGTATGTGTAGATGTGAGCGACTGTGGACTTCTATTGCGGCTGTTGCTATATACCAACCCAAAAATCTTAATTTAAAAAATGCATAATTGCAAAAAAAGAGCTGACAACCAAAATGGATGGCCACGGAATTAGTGCAGTAAATCTAGGTTTGTGTGAAATCTATGTACCAAGGAAGAAAGAGAACAAGGAGGGCAGACATTTAATTAAGATTGATCAACATGACGTTTGCTTGCGAAAGCCTTCGACCCATGTGAGCACAGTTGCTTTTTAAGTGTCCACTCTTTTTTGTGATGGCTTGTTTTATTTAATTCAGTTTGATGTATCTAAACCAATGTTATCAACCCTGTTTTTTTTTTTTGTTTTTTTTTTTTTTTTTTTTTCTATGGTTAAATTCATTACTTACATTTTTACCAAGAAAGCATGTCCGTTTTAATGGGTCTTCAGTGATTGATTTTAACGTTTTACACAAACATTTTCATCAGCAAATCGAAATCTACGCATTAAAATACAATAATCCCTTCCTAATTGCGCAGCGTGGTTATGTTTTAAGCGTCTTGTACAGATGGACCTTTTTGATTAGTTGATGAGGAAATCATTAATAAAATGGTTAATACAACTCATTGTAGCAGCACTGATTAAATGTAATATTTGAAGGCATCTTGGCTGTATATAAGGATATTGTTTAGGCTGTCCATCGTATCAGGTTAGCAGGGGCGGAGCACTTCTGGGTCCACAAAAAGCAGAATTACTTGTATTGCGAGAGTGTCATTTATGTAGGTGCAACATTGGTCTAACCTTCCCACTTTCCGCAATTTCTTCACAAACTTGTTCCAGCTGGTTATGCCAGCCTGAACATCAACGGCTTTACAAATTGACATCAATGAAAAACCGGCAGAGCCATATGCGCCTTTGAAGTAAAACAGACCCCTGTATGTACCTAAGTGATGTTGAGCAAGCTTGCTTTCTACACACAATACTGATTTAAAACCGTGTGTCATTAAACAAGCCCGCTACGAGACTCCATATATAACAGCCGGGTCCAGGTATCAGTATTGAATTGAATTCAGACACAGTAAAGCACTGGTACAGCATGTTAAAACGTGTAAACATGGCCACGGAAGCATATAGTAAATTATTTTTTCAAATGTGAAATAAACTGACTCGGAAGGTTTTATGAGTGTTTACACCAAGCATTCAATTCTGTTTGTATTTCTCCGGTAGAAGACGCTGTTTGAAATTCAAGCACCTTCGAGGGAGGCATTAGGGGCAGAGGCCGACTGTCCCTGGTTAACTGGCTGAGCTGTCCCCATGAAAGGCGTGTCAGAGAGTTACACACGCAGCGATTCACAGGCGCAGAGCAGACATGGCAGCACCTGCAGCTAAGGGGACCAGCAGAACAGCTCAAAATGATGTGGCTTCAATAAAGAAGAAAGGACCGGGAGCCCTCGCTACAGCCTACCTGGTCATCTACAATGTGGTGATGACGGCGGGGTATGTAAAATATCACGGCAAAAATGGAATGACACTTTTGGGACTGGTTATTGGAAGAATGATTGAAGACTGCGTGCATTTTGCATCAATTCTGACGCCTTCAAATGTTTAATAACGTCCCGGGACTGTTTCATGTACTCGTAATTAAGTAGTTTATTTATTATTATTATTATTATTATTATTATTATTATTATTATTATTATTATTATTATTATTATTTTAATCTGGATTTTCTTTTGGACTGCTGGTTTGCCTGGTGGCGGTGCAGTAATGTATTTTTCAAAAGCAATATCCGTGTTGACAGTAAATGTAGCGCGTCTGTTTGTCAGAGACAGTAGGAAAGATTCATGTACCCTGACTGACCCCACACAGCTCGCAATATTTCCGAGTACCCACCGTACTGCAGTGCAAGCGACCAAACAGAAGGCTACATAATGGGAAATATAACTCCACTTCCTAAAATTTACTGTTGATGCATGTTGTGAACGTTTATTAAACCTGTTTTGTGTCAAGTGCAGGTAGTAAAATAAGACATTGGTATAATTCATTTAGTACACAAAACAAGTAAATCTTCAGATCTGGGACCAGAAAAAACAAAAACCAACACATTCTGCAGCGGTGTCGAGCAGGATGGCACCGTAACACTGGTAATATCTGTCTACCGCTGCCCTCGACGAAGCATTTCACACATGCACTGATTAAATAGTTCTGCTAAGCGTAGGGAAAAATAGATTACCTCGTTCCCTGGATTTGGGCTCTCCTTGGTGTCATTACAGAACACAAGCATCTGTCACGCAAAATAAGAAACGAATTAGCTCTTTAGTGATATGGGCAGTTTCATATACTGCACTTTTATATATAATAATATTTATTTTTATATAGCACCTTTCATAGTGGACCACCATCACAAAGCACTTTACAAGATGCAGGACTAGGGTGTGTGAACTATGCCTCAGCTGCAGAGTCACTTAGAACAATGTCTCACCCCAAAGACGAAGCACAAGGGGGTTAAGTGACTTGCTCAGGGTCACACAGTGAGTCAGAGCTGGGATTTGAACTGGGGACCTCCTTGTTGCAAGCCTGTTTCTTTAACCACTGCACCACGCAGTCATATATTTGTTTTAAGCTTAACATTTTTGTATAGGTACAATATTACAGCCCCTTGAATCAATGCCCCTGTACCACCAGACCATGTCGCAACAGGCAGTTACTGTGCCAGCTTCCTGGTACGCAGTGTCAAAGTATATCACTTTGAATATGGAAAATACCTGCAACTGGGATTGAAACCAGTGATAACTACTGATTTTACAATGTGAATTCTGCTCTTTACAATGTGAACTCTGCAGAGAGAGAGAGAGAGAGCATTTTTGATTACAAATGTAGATATGAAGACCCGTTTCTTTATTTGAAGACACTAACACCCAATCTTTCATATGTTAAAAACAAAATGAAAGTGTGCCACTCTGTCCTCAGGGTGTTTTTAGAAGGATTCATTGCATCAGATCCTGATTTATTTGGTACAGCAGGAAGTCCAACCTTAAGTTCAAGTAAACTGACTGAATGATGCTTTTTATTTATTTATTTATTTTACACTTCTGTTCGTAATGCATGCAATCATCTTTAAGACGGTTCTTTTGAAATCCTTACCAAATAGATATGAACACTGGTACAAGCTAAACCCACATTTAATCTTATACTACAAACTGATGAGCACAAAGTGCAATGGTCCATTATAGCCGTGTCAGTATGTATTCAGCCTCGGAGGGATTAGATAGCATTCAGACTACTTGTGGGTCCATTAGATGAAAAGCAGTTTGTTTCATTGGATGAGTCAGCGATGTCAGAATACCACCAGCAAGACACCAGACTTTTTTTGGTGAATGGAATTCTGTGTTTATCTCCACAAAATTCTTGGACTCTTTTATCAGTGTAACAAGTGTAGCCTTCATGCTGAGTGGCCCTTGTGTAGTGTCCGTTTTAAGGGGCTTAGTTCAGTACTCTGAGTGGTCCAAACTGCACTGTGGCAGGAATCTCCAGCCCAAACCCCCCCATTGGGCATTGCCAGGACAATTTCATCTGGGTGTTGAGAGAGACCCCCCCCCCCAATGACGACTGTTTAATCAGGCTTGTTACAATGTGTTTGGTGACTCAGCTTGTTCCCCTGGATCTTAGTTTGCAGCTTTAATTAATCCTTACTCATATAGGTTAGATATAAGAAGGGGGCTTACACATACATACAGAATGCAAACAAACATGAGACTGTGCTGTGTGCAGTAAGCAGGCAGGTACGCGCTATTTAAAATGGTGTGTGATTAGACTTTGTACTATTTTATATCCACTATGTTTTGTCAGCACTTTACAAGGCTTTAATCAGCAACCTGATCAATAGTCCTCTTTCCATTCTATTGTATTGCAAATATCCTGAATTAAACAAGTGAAAAAGCAAGCTATTTAATACAAGAACACAGAGATCCTGTTGCTAGACCGATTTTACATTGTTTGTTTTTTTGCATGAATTGTGCAGCTACAGTGACGCCAGTATCATTGTAATGTGGCTTTTAGGCTGAAATATTGATCTGTTTTAAATGTAAAGCAATTTCAAAAGCAGCAGCAACAATATGGAAAAAGTCAGTATTCTTGTTCCTAGCCTTTTTATATTTTCATTGATAAATCAAATTGTACAAAAAAAATGCATTTTGTTATTTCTCTTTTGCTGCGCTACTCTGTAATGTAGTGCCTTGTGTTGCACTAATACCGATGTAGCTCCCTGTGAGCTGAAAAATCAAAGGAAAATGAACACAGTTGAATTACTCCATCATCCACATTCGGATTTATCCTGAGGCAAAAACAGCCAATTACTGTTCATATTCCTCACAGCTGAAATCTGTCAAGGGCTTTTGTAAATATGTGTGGCCAGATGTGCCCATTTATGTCCTTGTCTGATTGTGATACTGGCTGGGAGAGGCTTGCAAGTTCACCATCACTGCCTCAGCTTTCCAGGACTTAATGTAATCTGTCAGGGGGGCAGGGGCTCTTACATTCCACCCGTTGAGTTCTAAGCATGCCGAGTGTGAAGCACCGTGTGATAAGTGTAACTAAGGGGATTTGACAACAGCGTGTATCTTTGGAGTCGGTGCATAATGTCCACTTTTTTTTTGTTTGTTTTTTGTTATCAAAGCTGTCCAAGTAACAGTTGTTTCCATTTTAGGTGGCTTGTTATAGCTATTGGTTTGGTGCGTGCATATCTTTCCAAAGGCAGTTACCATGGCCTATATTACTCAATAGAGAGGCCCTTGAAATTCTTCCAGACTGGAGCACTCCTCGAGGTAGGTGGAGCTGAACCTTTGACCCTTTGCTTTCAACCAATAACAGGCCACAGTTTATGATCTGGCCACTTCTTATGGTAGCCACTGTTGGCTGACACTAATGGCTTAAAACAGATCACCACGATTCTTTAGCTTAAGCCAGAGTTTTAACACAGTGCTGTTCAATGGTTTCTCTGTTATGCCGTATGCATTTTAAAGGAGAAATAATAATTGTCTTTTTTTTACCAAACAGCATTCTTGCATTTATTCCTGCTGCAACACTGTAGCACCTGACTGTAAACTGTACTTTGGCTACATTACCTGGAACTCAGGAAATGGATAGTGCTGTAGGCACGTCATATTATATTTTATTACCTGGAACTCAGGAAATGGATAGTGCTGTAGGCACGTCATATTATATTTTATTACCTGGAACTCAGGAAATGGATAGTGCTGTAGGCACGTCATATTATATTTTATTACCTGGAACTCAGGAAATGGATAGTGCTGTAGGCACGTCATATTATATTTTATTACCTGGAACTCAGGAAATGGATAGTGCTGTAGGCACGTCATATTATATTTTATTACCTGGAACTCAGGAAATGGATAGTGCTGTAGGCACGTCATATTATATTTTATTACCTGGAACTCAGGAAATGGATAGTGCTGTAGGCACGTCATATTATATTTTATTACCTGGAACTCAGGAAATGGATAGTGCTGTAGGCACGTCATATTATATTTTATTACCTGGAACTCAGGAAATGGATAGTGCTGTAGGCACGTCATATTATATTTTATTTTGCGATTGTGTGTTTTGGGTCAAAGTGAAAAATATAGATATCAACAAATAACAAGAATAAAATTGCTGTTTTTCTTTTTTTGTTGTTCTGTACTGACATGCAGCAAAACAGCATTTAATACGGGAATGGGAGGGTTCATTCTAACGTTTTCCAATTGTGTACCTCATTGGTTTTCTTTTAAAGCCTAAGGAACTTCTGTTCTGTATTTGAACTGGGGTGATTGCCTGTCGAGTCATGTACTATAAGTCTTCATTCAGCACTGATGAAGGGCAGTGCAGTGGTCCAGCTGGGTTGGTGCCTTCCTTGAATTCAGAGCCATGGTCTTCTGGCACCGATTCTGCTGCCACAGATTATTTATTTGTCTGGACTCAAATGCTCCAGGAACGTCCACAATTGAAAGAGCATCTGCCCTATAGAGAAGTAGCATTTCAACAGCCCCCTTCGGGACTGAACAGCAATGCTGCAATCTGATACGTTACAGTTAGGAGTATGTTAATGCTTAGAGGTATGGTCCTGACTACGGGTGAATGGACAATGTGCTGTACAGTCGTAACCAGCGCACTAGTAGCATGGCATAAACCTCCTCATATTAAATCCCTGAAAAAAAAAAGGTTACAAATGATTTAAGAACTTTACTGAACAATGTAACTAATTGTTTTGTGTTTCTCTTTCTTTCTCATTACAGATTTTACACTGTGCTGTAGGTAGGTCATATTTCAGCTAACTTTGCTTTAAACATTTTCCAAGTTTTACCAGTATTATGAAATAACGTCCAAATTACAAGGAAAAAAAAACAAAAAACTTTGCCCAGACAAAAGCTAATGGGACGTGTGACTTTGATCAGCAGGTGCTTCTACAGTTTAAACATCACTGTTGTTTCCGGCGTTTTTGGTAGCAGCATGTCCCAGCAGAAATTAAACTTGCACAAAAATGATCATTTTAAATAACCTTGGACCAGGCTACTGCTTAGGGTATTATTTGAATTATTATTTTGTAATCAGGCACAACATGTTTATTTCAGTCTGTGGGCTGTGCAGTATTATTAAGTGTTTTTCTTTGTTTTGTTACATTTAAAGAGTTCTGGAACACCGTGCAGAGTTCACTAGAACCAGAACCCAGGGAGTTTAAAACACACCTGCAGAGCCACAAGTCCCTTCTCAGATAAAAAGCGCCTCTCCATCGATTGCAGTACTGTGTCAAACACGGTTCTGATTTGATAGATCAAGGGAATACACACACATCCACGCTGTCAGGATAGCAGGTTACATGCAGTTACTGGGGTCTGACCTTTTCCATTAGACCTCTTGCTCTTTAACTGCAAATAATGTAGACTGTAGCTCTATCTGCTGCCAGCTGTGATCGCTAGCTTGTTTTGTGTGTGTTTCATCCATGTTGTCCCTGTTTATAAATGGGGGGGTTGAATCCAAATCAAATAGCAGATTTCTGTAAAAATCCCAAATTTTATGATTGTATAAAGTGAATTACTTTAAAGTTGTGCTGTTTTGTTGTTGCAGGAATCGTTCCCTCGTCCGTGGTTCTGACTGGATTCCAAGTTATGTCCCGAGTCTTCCTTACCTGGGCAGTCACCCACAGTGTGAGAGAGGTAGGACTGTACACAACAGCAGCACAGTACAATCCAGACTTGTGAAGAGTCCCTACTGCAGTCGTTCTTCAAAGTGCTGAACAGTTAATAGTACTGTGCAGAACAAGAGAAAACAAGCATGTTCCCCTGGGAAGTGGCTCCTGCGGGCGCAAAAGAACAAAAATCTACTTGCACAGGGATGGAAATGAGACTTCCGTTGCATAGCAGTTTGATCCATTCCTGGTTTTACTGTGAGTTTAGTAAGACTCACCTGAGCTTGTGACCTATACACAGTGGCTAATCAAGCATAAGTTAAAAGCTGGAATGGGTGACACTGAGATGCAAGTTTCCCGTCTCTGTTACAGTCAGAATGATGTGGATGGAGACAGACGTTTATTAAGAAGAAATTAATAGTAAATGGTTAACGCCCAAGGAAACCCCAGTGGTATTTAGCATCTCGTTCTAGAAACATGGTACTTCCTGGGATTCCACTTTTACAGAAACAGATTCTTCTCACTTAAGTGTTCTTTGTGTTTCAACTTGTCTTCCTCTTATTGCAGGTACAAAATGAAGACAGTGTTCTGCTTTTTGTAGTTGCTTGGACAGTAACAGAAATCATCCGCTATTCCTTTTACACCTTCAGCCTCCTAAACCACCTCCCGTACCTCATCAAGTGGGCCAGGTAATGGAAACACAGGCACTCTGAACTGCAGAGATGTCTTCAAGTTAACACCCAAGATTCACTGCAGTACAAAGGGATCACCCTCACTCTGCACTAAGAGTCCTAAATCAAGGCATGCTTCTGCAACAGAACAGTTGTATCAGAAGTACTTGTCTGAATTGGAGAAGTTAAAGCAATGTATTAATCCATCCATAGCTATAAAATAATCAATCATATGACATGCTTAAAAACAAATATCGTAACATTCTTTGGGAGAATTTTTGACTAGAACTCCTTTTCGGAAGACACAGTTTCTTTTAGTATTTTTTAAAGCTGTATCAGCTGTCACCAGCACATTGGATTAACTACAGTAAAGCTTGTAACTAACCTAAGTTTAATAGCGTCTTGTCTAATTTTATCGAACTTGATTGATGTTATTATTGTTGCAAACTGCAAATCGGCCTCCACTTACAGTACAATCTGATGCATAAAACGTGTTGTGATGTTTTGGGGAGAAACAGAGTTTAACTATAATGCACAAATGCTGAGTGTGCAAGAAGAGCAGCAGTGGTTGTATTTAATGTCAGACACTCCCCTGAATTGTGTCCATTCAGGTACACTCTGTTCATTGTTCTGTACCCCATGGGTGTGACTGGTGAGCTGCTCACAATATACGCTGCTCTGCCCTACGTCCAGAAGACCGGCTTGTACTCTGTAACGCTGCCCAACAAGTACAACTTTTCCTTTGACTACTACACCTTCCTCATTCTCGTAATGGTCTCGTACATCCCACGTAAGTATAGGCTATTATTATTATTATTATTATTATTATTATTATTATTATTATTATTATCAAAAATAAGAGTTTTGAGATCTGAACAAATATCTGACACACAAATCAACCATCGGATGTTAATTCATTTTTGGGGAATTTTGTGGATCATGGTTTGTTTTATGTTTGTTTTGGAAATGCAAACTTTATGCTCCATAGTGACAATTCAACTGTGATGCAAAAAAAACATGTTCTCTAATATTGAAGGTGTTGAGCTACAATAATAAAACCTTGTTCTCTAACAGTGAAGGTATTGAGTGCAATAATAAATCCTTGTGTTTTTGTTTTTCCTGTCAGTTTTCCCTCAGCTGTACTTTCACATGATGAGACAAAGAAAGAAGGTATTGGCAAGTGGGGAGGAGCATCAGAAGAGCAATTAAACCAGGAATCGCCCCCCAGGAGGGAGAGAAGAGGACATATTTAACTGCTGTCTGCTGAGTCAATGGCTACTTTGCAGAAGGACTCAGAACTTTTTTTTAAATTAAATAGTTTTTGGGACGAATACTAACAATGTAATTGTTTGAGGATGACTGTTTTGTTAATTGCATTTTGAAGTAATTTGGAGAAGAATATTTTAAAAATCTGCTTTAAAAAAAAAAAGCAGAATAAAATGTATGTTTTGTATAATGTGTGTGTGTGTGTGTGTGTGTGTGTGTGTGTATATATATATATATATATATATATATATATATATATATATATATATATATATATATAGTGTGTGTGTGTAAAACATGAATTGTATTCTGCTTACAGTATGTTGTACGGCTGGTGAATATTTATATGGGAAGACCATTCTTTCATTGTCAGGGCATTTTATACAGTAATTCTCAATAATATAATCAGCCAGTGACCAACTCCGTTTTCACCAGGAGGCAACCCCACGTGCTGCTGTTGTCATCTTGTGAGAGTTTTACATTTAAAAAGGTTCTTTGCAATTTTGTTACAAGGAAGTTGTAAACAAACCATTTTACAATCTAGGGGAAAAAAAGTACTTTGTATGCGGTGAATTGTTCTTAAAATTGTGCTTCAGTTACGCAGTACTGCGTAAAGCATTGGCCAGAAAAAAATTAATTAAAAGAAAACTTTTTTCACAACAAGATGGAAATGTTTTTAGTTTGTATTTGTACTAAAATGATTAGTACCTAAAGTACAAAGTGTAATTATGATAATAGGGTTACTTCTTATTGATGTACCAAGTATTTTTTTTCAATTCTGTGTTGGTTGCTGTTTCTCTGTTGAAAGCAGTGTGGACCAGTGTGTATATTTTGTTTAATTTAGAAATGTAATTTGATGGGTTGTGGGAGGAGCGTAAAGATAACAAAGTAGCAACGAATAATTGTATACAATTTGTATTCACAAAATGTCTTTTTTGTGTGTATCTGAGACCATGTTTAATTTTGAATAATGTATAGTTTTACCTCGTTTGCAATATGCAGAGAGGGTGGCCCCAAGTTAGTTTCTGTAAAGACAGGCACAATGCTCTCAAACCAGTGTGGGGGGCTGTCAGTCCTCAAACACGGTGCAGTGGGCTGAGTCCTTTATTGTAAACACAGGACGCACACAATTTGTCCTGGCACCATTTTCTCAATCACACATGTTCAACAACCACAAGTGGTGGAAACGCCTCTCCAGAAGCTTCCACCTTGAGCTTTACTGACCCAGCAGTGAAGTGGGTCTGTGGCCCGGTTGAACTGTAACCTCTCAAATTAATTAGTTTCTCATTCATTCCAGTTGTGGGTGTTCTGAACGCTGCTGAATTCTACCGTTGCCTGTATGCAAGACTGCAAAGCCCAAGTGTTCTTTACGTTAGTTAATGCATGTCTACCCTGATCATGTTCTAATACCAGGAGTTCACAATGCAGGTACAGCTTACTGTACGCCATCTGTTTTTTACTGAAGGTTGGTTGTAAAGAGGGACCAAGCACGGTGTTAATCTAAATTTGCACTGGATATTTAGAGATTGTTCAAGAATAATTTCCCAGTTGATAATGTTAACTTTGCTCAGAGACCTTTTTTCATTTTAGCTTTAATTGATCCAAAATCACGTTGTATGCAAGAGGTGCTTCAGAAATCATTTCATTCTGCAGGACTGTGCTCCTCAAGTGAAAAGACAGATACAGTTTGTAGTTGTGCTCCCAGTGTTCTTGAAGTCCCCCCTTGTCATACAGAACATATTGTACAGTGTACATGCATTGTCAACATGGTTCCTGGTATGCATTCACTCCGATGTGTTTCAGAAAATGCTGGCTATCATTTTTTTACTGTGCTGTTTTTTTTTTCTGGCAATAAAAAGGAATGCTGTTTAATGTTATTTCTGTATTGCATGGTTATCCCATTGCTTTTACATTGGGATAGTGGTGCAGTTTTATTCACAAGGCTACTGACATTTTCTTTACATTGGAGTACGTTCAAATGACCTTGTTCCAGGATTTTGGTTACATTTTAGGTTTGGATTTTTAAAAACAAAACTAAACAATACATTGTATAAAACCCTGTAGGCATGGACGTGACTTTTAATTGACAGTTGGAACTTACAGCACAGCATGTGAGCAACATTTTTATACAGAATATTTGCATGGGACCGTTAACGAACTACAGAACAGACTTTGTATAATGCAGCAAGTAATATTTAAACATATTTACAACCGTGACCAACATGTTGTGCTGTTTTTATTATTTTATTTTAAACTTTTCTTTTTGTTGATGTTGGTATGTTTTTTCTTTCTGCTATTTCTTCAGAAATTCCCTTGCACTGATATTCTCTTGGAAGGCACCCTTCTCTAACCCTGTCAGAGCAGTCAGATTTTACACTCTAGCTGCTAATCTTGTGAGAGGCACATGTCGTGCTATGGCTTGAACAGAGGGGAAAGCTCAGAGACGTCTCTGCTTCTATTGTAGCGAGAGCAGATCCGGGGAGACCGTGTGGTTTAGCGGTTAATGCAGATGGGTTGGGAGACAATGTGTCCCAGTGATTTATTTTTATTTTTTAATCGTTTTGAACAATCATTAATGTCAGTGTAGATATTAAAAATCGAAGTGTGCTCCCCCTCGTCTTGTGGAGCCCGCAGAGAAAACAAGCTTGCGCGCTTGACCCCTTTTCACAGTTTTTAAAATCTAGTATAATTTCAATTTATATTTGTACCAATGTAGATACTCATCTGAGATTTATTTTTACTTTATCAAAAAAAAAAATATGGAGTAACATTTAGCTGGCCCTGTGTGGTTGCTATGTTGTGAATGGCAGTATGCAATAAGCATTTGTTTATTTCTTTACAGTTTTCCTAAAATGCGTCACAAAAAAAAAAAACGGGTTCCTCCAATGCAGTAGATGGCGTCAGCGCTCCTGCGTGAGAAAGTTGAGGAAGAAAGAGTGGGTGGGGACTTCATACAGACAGCATCAACACAGCCTGTCTGTACCTCACTGTCCCTTACACGAAAACAAATGTTATATAGCTACTGCAGTAAACCAACGAATGCGCATTCGGGGGTATAATAATGGCTTTTGTGACAGCAAACTGGAACCCGCTGGGGGAAGCGTTTTACAGGTACAGACTAATTCCCGTTTACACTGGGTTTATTTAGATAGGAGTTCCTGTGTCATAGGACTGCCTGCACCGGTCCTGTCACCTGACATTTCAGACAGTAGTCGACGATCGTACTGTATCGTATTTGTATTTTTTACCCTATTACATTGGTGAACTCTGCATAAACGCATTTTAAAATTATTATTGTTAGATTAGATTAAGTGTTTAATATGGATTAATTCTTTACTATCAGTAGTATTTTAACTGGCACTAAGGCGTTTTACAAATTCTTAATTAATTTCCCATTCGTCTTCATAAAGGTCAATAAAGTATAAAATAAGTGTCTCGACCCTCATATTAAACTAGTGGCAGCAGGTATCAATTAGCTAGAAAACTAAAAAGTGTAATTCATACAACATTACATTACAAATAAAAATATCTATGGAGTCAGTCAGACCTGGCTGGCACGACCTATCAAAGAACGGAGAGAAATGCTTTCCAGTGCACTACAGTGTGGGTTATTTGAATGGAGAGAAACGCTTTCCAGTGCACTACAGTGTGGGTTATTTGAATGGAGAGAAAAGCTTTCCAGTGCACTACAGTGTGGGTTATTTGAATGGAGAGAAACGCTTTCCATTGCACTACAGTGTGGGTTATTTGAATGGAGAGAAACGCTTTCCAGTGCACTACAGTGTGGGTTATTTGAATGGAGAGAAACGCTTTCCAGTGCACTACAGTGTGGGTTATTTGAATGGCGAGAAATGCTTTCCATTGCACTACAGTGTGGGTTATTTGAATGGAGAGAAACGCTTTCCAGTGCACTACAGTGTGGGTTATTTGAATGGAGAGAAACACTTTCCAGTACAGTACAGTGTGGGTTATTTGAATGGCGAGAAATGCTTTCCAGTGCAGTACAGTGTGGGTTATTTGAATGGCGAGAAATGCTTTCCAGTGCACTACAGTGTGGGTTATTTGAATGGAGAGAAACAGTGCAGTACAGTGTGGGTTATTTGAATGGAGAGAAACGCTTTCCAGTGCACTACAGTGTGGGTTATTTGAGAAACGGTGCAGTGAGAAACACTTTCCAGTACAGTACAGTGTGGGTTATTTGAGTGGCGAGAAATGCTTTCCAGTGCAGTACAGTGTGGGTTATTTGAATGGCGAGAAATGCTTTCCAGTGCACTACAGTGTGGGTTATTTGAATGGAGAGAAACGCTTTCCAGTGCACTACAGTGTGGGTTATTTGAATGGAGAGTAACGCTTTCCAGTGCACTACAGTGTGGGCTATTTGAATGGAGAGAAACACTTTCCAGTGCACTACAGTGTGGGTTATTTGAATGGAGAGAAACGCTTTCCAGTGCAGTACAGTGTTGGTTATTTGAATGGAGAGAAACGATTTCCAGTGCAGTACAGTGTGGGTTATTTGTATGGAGAGAAACGCTTTCCAGTGCACTACAGTGTTGGTTATTTGAATGGATAGAAACGCTTTCCAGTGCAGTACAGTGTGGGTGATTTGTTTCATACCTCATTGATGTATTATTATTATTTTTTTAATAAATGACACTGTCATTCATAAATTCTCATATATGAGCAAATAACAAATGTGGTGCATTTCAGGCAGTGTTTGTTCCAATACTGGAATACTGATCCCAGCACTGAAGTGAATCTGTGGCTCCACTTTGTGTTTTCAGGAAGATCGAGCTGTATGAAATGGTTTGGAACCTCCGAGAAGGGCTGAAGGACTGCCTCATTGCAGCCGCCCCGTACGGGGGCCCTATAGGTGGGCACATCCAGCTGTTTACATGCTGCAGGTGTGGGGGAGTTAGCCTCCTAAAATCTAGTAAAAACATATCAAAGTGTAATGAAGCATAGTGAAAAGAAAGCTTGGTACAGCATAAAGTGGTCCCTGTACACTCCTGTTTTCCTGTTTGTTCCCTGTGTGCTCACCTGTGTGCTTGTTAGCTGTGTGCTCACCTGTGTGCTTGTTTGCTCTGTGCTCACCTGTGGCTTGTTTGCTTGTTCCCTTTAGCCCTGCTGAAGGAGAGTCAGAGACGGGAGCGCTCTGCCAGTGCCAGGCCCCTGCTTGAGATCTACTCAGCTGCCGGAGTGGCCATGGCCAGCTTCCCGGTACAAGACCACCTCATTCAATGACAGGCTGTTCAGGGAAAACATACTGAGACTGCACGCCTAGACACACATGCACACATAGACACACACACAGGGTAGGAAATAAGTGCATAGCAGTTTGATCCATTGTGGGTTTAACAATGAGTTTAATAAGACACATCTGAGCTTGTTACCTATACACTGTAGCTAATCAGACTTGTATTAAAACCTGGAATGGGTGAAGCTGCTTTGCAGTATTAGTCTTATTTCAATCCCTCACACACACACACACACACACACACACACACACACACACACACTTTCTCAACAGTACCTGGTTGAGGGAAATTAAAGGAGGTGCACATTTACCTTCCACACAGAAATAAAAACCAAATCTGATGCATTAAAACGTCACCAAGAACACATGCAGAGGTGTTGTTTAACACCTTGTTAAGCACTGTAGTTCAGTGCATCGTCAGTGTCAACGATGCTGACAGTTTCAAGCTTGTACCTGCAGTTGCACTGGGGTCTGGCTCTAAAATACACTCGATTTACATCCTGCTTCCTTTGAAAACTTTCTGTGAAATAAAGACAGCCCTTGCTCATGTATAAAGACAATTGCTGGGTTGTCTATAAGTACAAAATGACCAGCGGTGGTTTGGAGACAGTGGGTCGTTGTCTTGATTGTTTTCGCTGTGTGTTTGCAGTGGAAGAGTGGTGTGGTGGTGCACATTGGCTGGACTGTCAGTGATGACCTGCTGTGCATCCAGGAGGACGGCACCGTGCTGATCTACGACATGTTCGGCAACTTCCGCCGGCACTTCAGCATGGGCAATGTGAGAACACCTGCACCTACACCACCCAACACAGTACAGCACTATCACCTGCACCTACACCACCCAACACAGTACAGCACCATCACCTGCACCTACACCTCCCAACACAGTACAGCACCATCACCTGCACCTACACCACCCAACACAGTACAGCACCATCACCTGCACCTACACCACCCAACACAGTACAGCACCATCACCTGCACCTACACCACCCAACACAGTACAGCACCATCACCTGCACCTACACCACCCAACACAGTACAGCACCATCACCTGCACCTACACCACCCAACACAGTACAGCACCATCACCTGCACCTACACCACCCAACACAGTACAGCACCATCACCTGCACCTACACCACCCAACACAGTACAGCACCATCACCTGCACCTACACCACCCAACACAGTACAGCACCATCACCTGCACCTACACCACCCAACACAGTACAGCACCATCACCTGCACCTACACCACCCAACACAGTACAGCACCATCACCTGCACCTACACCACCCAACACAGTACAGCACCATCACCTGCACCTACACCACCCAACACAGTACAGCACCATCACCTTCACCTACACCACCCAACACAGTACAGCACCATCACCTGCACCTACACCACCCAACACAGTACAGCACCATCACCTGCACCTACACCACCCAACACAGTACAGCACCATCACCTGCACCTACACCACCCAACACAGTACAGCACCATCACCTTCACCTACACCACCCAGCACAGATACATCACCTGCACCTACACCACCCAACACAGTACAGCACCATCACCTGCACCTACACCACCCAACACAGTACAGCACCATCACCTGCACCTACACCACCCAACACAGTACAGCACCATCACCTGCACCTACACCACCCAACACAGTACAGCACCATCACCTGCACCTACACCACCCGACACAGTACAGCACCATCACCTGCACCTACACCACCATCACCTGCACCTACACCACACAACACAGTACAGTACCATCACCTTCATCTACACCACCCAGCACAGATACATCACCTGCACCTACACCACACAACACAGTACAGCACCATCACCTTCACCTACACAACCCAACACAGTACAGCACCATCACCTGCACCTACACCACCCAACACAGTACAGCACCATCACCTGCACCTACACCACACAACACAGTACAGTACCATCATCTTCACCTACACCACCCAGCACAGATACATCACCTGCACCTACACCACCCAACACAGTACAGCACCATCACCTGCACCTACACCACCCAACACAGTACAGCACCATCACCTGCACCTACACCACCCAACACAGTACAGCACCATCACCTGCACCTACACCACCCAACACAGTACAGCACCATCACCTGCACCTACACCACCATCACCTGCACCTACACCACACAACACAGTACAGTACCATCACCTGCACCTACACCACCCAACACAGTACATCACCTGCACCTACACCACCCAACACAGTACAGCACCATCACCTGCACCTACACCACCCAACACAGTACAGTACCATCACCTGCACCTACACCACCCAACACAGTACAGCACCATCACCTGCACCTACACCACCCAACACAGTACAGCACCATCACCTGCACCTACACCACCCAACACAGTACAGCACCATCACCTGCACCTACACCACCCAACACAGTACAGCACCATCACCTGCACCTACACCACCCAACACAGTACAGCACCATCACCTGCACCTACACCACCCAACACAGTACAGCACCATCACCTGCACCTACACCACCCAACACAGTACAGCACCATCACCTGCACCTACACCACCCAACACAGTACAGCACCATCACCTGCACCTACACCACCCAACACAGTACAGCACCATCACCTGCACCTACACCACCCAGCACAGTCACACTGCACCTACACCACACAACACAGTACAGTACCATCACCTTCATCTACACCACCCAGCACAGATACATCACCTGCACCTACACCACCCAACACAGTACAGCACCATCACCTGCACCTACACCACCCAACACAGTACAGCACCATCACCATCACCTGCACCTACACCACCCAACACAGTACAGCACCATCACCTGCACCTACACCACCCAACACAGTACAGCACCATCACCTGCACCTACACCACCCAACACAGTACAGCACCATCACCTGCACCTACACCACCCAACACAGTACAGCACCATCACCTTCACCTACACCACCCAACACAGTACAGCACCATCACCTGCACCTACACCACCCAACACAGTACAGCACCATCACCTGCACCTACACCACCCAACACAGTACAGCACCATCACCTGCACCTACACCACCCAACACAGTACAGCACCATCACCTGCACCTACACCACCCAACACAGTACAGTACCATCACCTGCACCTACACCACCCAACACAGATACATCACCTGCACCTACACCACCCAACACAGTACAGCACCATCACCTGCACCTACACCACCCAACACAGATACATCACCTGCACCTACACCACCCAACACAGTACAGCACCATCACCTGCACCTACACCACCCAACACAGATACATCACCTGCACCTACACCACCCAACACAGTACAGCACTATCACCTGCACCTCACACCACCCAACACAGATACATCACCTGCACCTACACCATCCAACACAGTACAGCACCATCACCTGCACCTACACCACCCAACACAGTACAGTACCATCACCTGCACCTACACCACCCAACACAGTACAGCACCATCACCTGCACCTACACCACCCAACACAGTACAGTACCATCACCTGCACCTACACCACCCAACACAGTACAGCACCATCACCTGCACCTACACCACCCAACACAGTACAGCACCATCACCTGCACCTACACCACCCAACACAGTACAGCACCATCACCTGCACCTACACCACCCAACACAGTACAGCACCATCACCTGCACCTACACCACCCAACACAGTACAGCACCATCACCTGCACCTACACCACCCAACACAGTACAGCACCTGCACCTGCACCTACACCACCCAACACAGTACAGCACCATCACCTGCACCTACACCACCCAACACAGTACAGCACCATCACCTGCACCTACACCACCCAACACAGTACAGCACCATCACCTGCACCTACACCACCCAACACAGTACAGCACCATCACCTGCACCTACACCACCCAACACAGTACAGCACCATCACCTGCACCTACACCACCCAACACAGTACAGCACCATCACCTGCACCTACACCACCCAACACAGTACAGCACCATCACCTGCACCTACACCACCCAACACAGTACAGCACCATCACCTGCACCTACACCACCCAACACAGTACAGCACCATCACCTGCACCTACACCACCCAACACAGTACAGCACCATCACCTGCACCTACACCACCCAACACAGTACAGCACCATCACCTGCACCTACACCACCCAACACAGTACAGCACCATCACCTTCACCTACACCACCCAACACAGTACAGCACCATCACCTGCACCTACACCACCCAACACAGTACAGCACCATCACCTGCACCTACACCACCCAACACAGTACAGCACCATCACCTGCACCTACACCACCCAACACAGTACAGCACCATCACCTGCACCTACACCACCCAACACAGTACAGCACCATCACCTGCACCTACACCACCCAACACAGTACAGCACCATCACCTGCACCTACACCACCCAACACAGTACAGCACCATCACCTGCACCTACACCACCCAACACAGTACAGCACCATCACCTGCACCTACACCACCCAACACAGTACAGCACCATCACCTTCACCTACACCACCCAACACAGTACAGCACCATCACCTGCACCTACACCACCCAACACAGTACAGCACCATCACCTGCACCTACACCACCCAACACAGTACAGCACCATCACCTGCACCTACACCACCCAACACAGTACAGCACCATCACCTGCACCTACACCACCCAACACAGTACAGCACCATTACCATCACCTGCACCTACACCACCCAACACAGTACAGCACCATCACCTGCACCTACACCTCCCAACACAGTACAGCACCATCACCTGCACCTACACCACACCAACACAGTACAGCACCATCACCTGCACCTACACCACCCAACACAGTACAGCACCATCACCTGCACCTACACCACCCAACACAGTACAGCACCATCACCTGCACCTACACCACCCAACACAGTACAGCACCATCACCTGCACCTACACCACCCAACACAGTACAGTACCATCACCTGCACCTACACCACCCAACACAGTACAGCACCATCACCTGCACCTACACCTCCCAACACCGATACCATGATAATACCCCACTATGCCTGCCTCTTTAACCACACAGAGACCCCATGCTTGCAGCATAGAGCAGACCCAGTGGACTCTTGTTTGTTTACTTGCAGGAAGTGCTGCAAAATCAAGTGATCGAAGCCAAGGTGTTCCACTCTGCCTATGGAACAGGGGTTGCCATAGTGACCGGAGCGTTCCGGTTCACCCTGGCTGCCAACATTGATGACCTAAAACTGCGCCGCCTGCCAGAAGTCCCAGGTACGGCAGCCAGGAGCTGCTCAATACAATCTCTGCTGATTTTATCATGATTAATGTGAAGAACAGCACAGCTTGTATTACATTTCAATTTCAATTGTTTATATAGCACCTTTCATACCACAGTATCTCAAGGCACTTTACATGTCGGTTGCAGGGTGGGAGACGGGGTGTGTGTGTGTGTGTGTGTGTGTGTGTGTGGGCGTGGGCGGGCAGGTGGGCGGGCGTGTGTGTGTGTGAACTACAAGGGATTGGTCCCAGTGCACACAGCTTTATTAAAGTGGTTGTAGCTAACAAAATAAATAGTCTCACTGGTCATGCAATTCCATTCACTATGGGTCTCAAATGTTCAGTTTCCAAAGAGGAAAACAAGTTATAGTGAACATGAGTTTTCATTTATTTATTTATTTTTCCATTTTAAAACATGACATCTGGTTCTACACTCAGTCAAATAAAGTTCTTAGTTTGCTTGCCTTCCCTTCCAGGAAGTCTGGGTGATTTCACCTCAGCAGTGTCTTCGGCATCACGCATCTTACAGGCACAGCTTGCAGGGCTCGTCAGCAAGTAGCGGAAGCAGCTGGTTGGTTACTAACAATAAAGGCAGCCCTTGGTGGGTAGGGAATTTCTAAAGACTGGGAAAGGGTTTACTAAAACACAGATTTGTGGCAGAACTACACATTTAGGACCTGTAGTGACGTGGTAATGCGAGCTCTAACCCTGAACAGAGGAGTGTTTTGTTCCTGTTTCTAACACAGTGGTGTGTGTGTGTGTGTGTGTGTGTGTGTTTCTGAACCAGGCCTGCAGGTGGCACCCTCGTGCTGGGCCGTGCTGATGCAGGACAGACAAACCAAGGTGGTGCTGGCCAGCGGGAAAGACCTGTACATGCTGGACAACACAGCCTGCACTCTAGTGGTGAGGATTACTGTACTGTACACTGCTACACACCCACACACATGCTTACACGCTGATACACACACACAGCCTGCAGTCCATTGGGGAGGGTCATTGCGCACACACACACACTGACACACACACAGATGTTTGTTTGTTGTGTTGATTTGGACTTTGCATTGACTCTCACATAGTGTAGATTTACTGTTGTAAATCATTACACCTCTCCCGGGTCTTCAAGGGTCTCTGAGCTCTTTGTCTCCTCTCCTCCCCTCCACCCTCCACCCCCAGACCCCCCCAGGGATAGACCCCCAGGTTAGCAGCTACTTCCAGATGGCAGCGTCCTTCAGCTACAAGTACCTGGCACTGTTCACAGACACCGGGCACGTGTGGATGGGCACCTCCAACCTCAAGGTAAGAGTACTGCAGTAAATTTGCACGCCAATTTTGCAGTTTCCCAGTGTTTCTCTCATGGTTGTGCAATGCATTTCCCATAGTTTAAACTGGTTTGCAGTGTTTTGAAATTTGGTTTGTCATACCTCTCTCAGAGCTTAACCATGCTTATCTGTCTTTTACCATGGCTTCACTGTGCTTTATTGCACTTTGCTGTTATAAGGGCATTGGGGTGAGTGGGGGTGCTGTGCTGCAGTCACGTCCTTGTTTGCCTCTTGCTCCCAGCAGCACTCACTCTCTCTGTGTTTTTTATGTTCCAGGAGAAGCTCAGTGAGTTTGACACCAAAGTCCGCAGCCCACCGAAGCAGATGGTGTGGTGAGTAAATCAGGGCTCACCTAGAAAGAGCTGTTTTCTAATGCAAATATATATATGGAAAGGTGTCATAAGAAAGTGATACATTCTTGTTTCAGTGTATGTGTGTGTGTGTGTGTGTGTGTGTCAGTGTCGAGGGGTAGAAATAAGACTCCTTTTGTATAGCAGTTCTAGTCATTCCCGGTTTTAATATGTGCTTGATTAGCCCAAGTGTATAGGAAGCACGCTTAGGTGTGTCTTATTAAAATGATAGTAAAACCAGGAATGGATCACACTGCTATACAATGGGAGTGAGTGTGGTCTCCTTACCTCTAGGTGCCGCAGACCCAAGAGCCAGCAGCCCTCCGTGGTTCTGATGTGGGACAGACTGCTCCTGGTGGCTGGGAAGTGCAGAGAGAGCATCAAATATCCTTCACACTGTGTGCAGCACCTCATACACATTGCAGTGTCAGGACTGTGTTAAACACCCCTTCCCATGCAACTTAATTAGAACCCTTTGTCAGTATTACAGTACAGTGTAATGCAATACAGTTGTACTGTGAGCACATTGGTAACAGCTCCTTAATGTTATTAAACAAAGTAAGCCGATGACTGGCATGTTCAAGAATTGGAATAGTTACTACCAGCAAGACTCCTGTGCATGCAGTATTTGGGATTGGCTTTCCATCGTGTGTATTCCCCCTTAACCACCGTGCACGTACCACCTGGATGAGGAATCGTTCCTGGTCCCAGAGCTGGACGGGGTTCGAATCGTGAGTCGCAGCTTCCACGAGTTCCTGCACGAGGTGCCAGGTGAGCTGACTGCTGCCTTCGGGGCTCCTGAACTGCAACACACAGGGTCCTGCTGTGTTGCGAATGAAATGAGTTTGGTGGACTCAGCCTAGCCCCTGGTGGACACCCCTACCACACTTTCCAGGCAGGCAGGCTCGGAGCGGTCAGGCCTGCCTGCAGCCAGTGCCGAATCCTCAAGCACAATGTAACGCTGGGCTGCCTTGCAGGTGCCTGTGAGGAGATCTTCAAGATCGCCTCGATGGCTCCGGGGGCTCTGCTGCTGGAGGCACACAAAGAGTACGAGGTAAATCTGCCGGTCTGTCTTGTTTCATGTGCTGTGGACTGTGTGTTGAACTCTCTGTGTAAATAACCCTCTCCCCTCCGTCCTCTCCCTGTCCCACGGTGCAGAAGGAGAGTCAGAAGGCAGACGAGTACCTCCGGGAAATCAAAGAGCAGAACCTCCTTCCTGAGGCAGTGAGGCAGTGTGTGGAGGCAGCCGGCTTTGAGCACGAGCCAGAGACACAGAAAATCCTGCTCAGGGTGAGAGAGTGAGGCAGTGTGTATGTGGGAGTCGGAGAGTGAGACGCTGTGTGAGTGAAGAGGCATTTTAGTGCTAGTACTGTTTCAATTGTTGTGTGTATTTAAACATGAGTGCGAGGCAATGAGACTTCATGGGAGTCAATGCAAAGTCCTCATAATATACTCCACTACAAGTGTGTGTAATAGTGCCAGCATTTTCCTCTTTTTTCCGTGAGGTGTGTTGTTGAGTGTTTTTTGGGTGCTTGTGTGTGTGTCAGTGTTGTTGTGTGTTTCTAGGTTGTGGGTGTTGCCGTATGTCAGTGTTTTTGTGTGTGTGTGTCAATGTTGCTGTGGTTTCCTGTCTCTGTGTGTTGCCGTGTGTCAGTGTTGCTGTGGTTTCCTGTCTCTGTGTTGCCGTGTGTCACAGTGTTTCTCTCTCCCCTGGCAGGCCTCCTCCTTTGGGAAGTGCTTTCTCAGTAACTTCCCCCCCGAGTTGTTTGTGGGGATGTGTCTGGACCTGCGAGTCCTCAATGCGGTGCGAGACTACAGCGTGGGAATCCCGCTCACTTACTCACAGCATCCTGTGCCAGCTCAACACCTGCGCGCCACTTAAACATCAAACACAAGTTTAGGGGCCCTGTTCTGATTCAAGTGCAAAGGCAAATTGTATTTCAAGAAACAACATACATTCTTCTTCTGAGGATATTCTTGACAGTTTTATAGCAGTTGAATGTTACTGTGAAATTTTGCCTTTGACCTGTGCATGTAGTTTTACAGTGTGGCGTGTAGGATGCGAGTCCCAGGGGAACTCCAGCAAGCACTAGTTATTATTAAACATTAAACAGCTGTTTGGCATCGTGAGCTCAGATTACAGATTGTTCTCCTTGATTCAAGCCTGTCCTTAACTCTGCATCCAGATACAAACAGATGACTGTGCAGGTGCTGATTGACAGGTGAGTGCTGTGCATTCATGACAAGCCTCACTGCTGGCCAGACTCCCCCTGGGATTGCTCAGGGAATCCTTTCAGTCTGTCCAGCGCTGAGGCTCGAAACCTCGGGACATGTTTTCAAAACATTTACTCCAGATTTAGTGAACTCATTTGAATTTAACACAAAAACATTAACTGCCAACTCCAGAGTGCTTAAGAGACCTTCAATCACATAACGCAGATGGTTGATACTAGTTTTGTAAAGTCAGAAGGTGTTTTTCTCTTTTCACATAATAGAAGTTGAATTAAAGAGGTAAACTCTCTGAAAATATGGCCTCTTGGCTTTTCCATTAAATTGCAGGACTTCAGCTGTTGGAGTGCAGGGCTCTGAGTGTGGCTGATAGATTGCAGAACTCTGTGTTGAGGGTGGCTGATAGATTGCAGGACTCTGTGTTGAGTGTGGCTGATAGATTGCATGACTGTGTTGAGTGTGGCTGATAGATTGCAGGACTCTGTGTTGAGTGTGGCTGATAGATTGCAGGACTCTGTGTTGAGGGTGGCTGATAGATTGCAGGACTCTGTGTTGAGGGTGGCTGATAGATTGCAGGACTCTGTGTTGAGGGTGGCTGATAGATTGCAGGACTCTGTGTTGAGTATGGCTGATAGATTGCAGGACTCTGTGTTGAGGGTGACTGATAGATTGCAGGACTCTGTGTTGAGGGTGGCTGATAGATTGCAGGACTCTGTGTTGAGGGTGGCTGATAGATTGCAGGACTCTGTGTTGAGTGTGGCTGATAGATTGCAGGACTCTGTTGAGGGTGGCTGATAGATTGCAGGACTCTGTGTTGAGTGTGGCTGATAGATTGCAGGACTCTGTGTTGAGTGTGGCTGATAGATTGCAGGACTCTGTTGAGGATGGCTGATAGATTGCATGACTCTGTGTTGAGTGTAGCTGATAGATTGCAGGACTCTGTGTTGAGGGTGGCTGATAGATTGCAGGACTCTTGAGGGTGGCTGATAGATTGCATGACTGTGTTGAGTGTGGCTGATAGATTGCAGGACTCTGTGTTGAGTTTGGCAGTTGGACTGCAGGTCCTGGTGATGTTCTAACGTTGTCTCTGTGCTGCAGGCTGGTGTTCCGCCGGCTCTACCCGCTTGCCATCGAGATCTGCCGCTACCTGAAGATCCCTGAGTTCCAGGGGGTGAGCAGGGTGCTGAAACACTGGGCCTGCTTCAAGGTGAGGGGACGGGATAGACAGAGACAAGGGAAAAGGGGAGGCAAAGGGAAGGAGATGGGAAGGAGATGGGGGGGGAGTAGAGAGGACCGTGGGAAGAGGGATAGACATCATAAGCCATATGCTGAAACACTGGGCCTGAGAGAGTGAGCAGGACACTGGTGGGGGTCTGAGTTACAGGGGTTTACGGAGGTCAGAGATACTGGGGCACATAGACACACACACACACGCTGAAACACCGACATACAGGGGCAGTGAGTGAGTTGAGAATCACCTGACAGACAGACAAACAGATAGGGTACACCAGAGTGTGTGAATGTTGACCCTGAGTTCTTTCTGTCTCCAGGTACAGCAGAAGGAGGACCCTGATGATGTCATAGCTTGCGCCATCAACCAGAAGCTGGGTGACACGGCGGGCATCTCGTACTCCGAGATCGCAGCGAGGGCATACGAGTGTGGCAGGACTGAGCTGGCCATCAAGGTGAGGGGGGACAGGAGAGGAGAGGGAGAACAGAGGGGCGAGGAATGAGGTAGAACAGGAGGGAGAGGGAAAGATGGATGAGATAGAACAGGAGAGGGATGAAGGGGAGGTGGAAGGGTGAGGATCAGTGTGATGGTTGTTGTTGACCAGCTCCCTCTGTTCCTCTCTCAGCTCCTGGAGTTTGAACCCCGGTCAGGAGAGCAGGTGCCTCTATTGCTGAAGATGAAGAGAAGCCAGCTGGCCCTTAGCAAAGCCATTGAGAGCGGGGACACTGACCTGGGTACGTGTCCTGGAGCCTCGGCCACTGCAGGCTTCATACAGCTGCTTTATTACTGTTATTTATTTGAGTTGAAAATGCATTTTTGTAAGGTACTTGTAAACAGACTTTTTTGCCTGACCTCCTTAGTGTGCAAGTTCCCACTGTCCACAGCTGCTTTTTGTTTTCAAGCCCCATTCTTTCCCCCTCTCTTTCACTCTCCTCTCTGTGTGTACAGCGATTTCATTATTAACTCCACTCTTTCTCTCTCTGACTCTGTCAGTGTACATGGTGGTGACCTACCTGAAGAGTGAGATGAACCGTGGGGATTTCTTCATGACTCTGCGGAACCAGCCAGTCGCACTCAGCCTCTACAGACAGGTAACCAGACCACAGCAAGCTGTCTGTACCCAGCAACATTTCTTATACTTTGCATGGCCACCAGGGGTTCCTGGTATGACCTAAGGCAGTGGTTCCTAACCCTGGTCCTGAGACCCGCTGTGTCTGCTGGTTTTCATTCCAACTGAGCTCTCAATTACTTAACTAGACCCTTAATTAAACTGATAATTTGCTTAATTAGACCTTTAGACCTTAAAGGTGTAGTTAAGTCATTGAGAGCTCAGCTGGAATGAAAACCAGCAGACACGGGCTCCTCAGGACCACTGCCCTAAGAGATGATTTTAGCCACATTGAGATCCGTTTTGTTTTGTCTGTCAGTTCGATTTGTGATAGGAGACTAGTCTAGAGAGGGAGCATCTCTGACTCAGTTGTGTAAGGATGAGAAATGGAGAGTATTTATGTTTGTTTTTTGCCCTGTGTCTCAGTTCTGTAAGCACCAGGAGCAGAACACGCTGAAGGACCTCTTCAACCAGGACGATGATCACCAGGAACTGGGCAATTTCTACGTGCGAGCCAGCTACGGGGAGGGGGTAAGGAGGGGATGGGGAACCTACTGGTGAGTCAGCTACGGGGAGGGGGAGGGCAGTGTGGACGGGACAGTGAGGGTTGGGATGGGTGTTTTCCTAGATTGGTACCAAGATTATAATAATTTTTTTTCAGAGCGTCAAGGCTCGGATGGCAGCGCTGCAAAATGCCGTGGACGAGTTTAACAAAGCCAAGAACGAGTTCTCTGCCAAGGTGAGCAGTGCTGAAAGCAACGGAAAGAGAACTTCACTCAACACTGCAGAGCTGTATACAGGTCTATAGGAAAGAGAATGTCTCTCAACACTGCAGGGTGCTAAACGAATACCACTAATCTAACATGTGTATCCGTGTCTGTTTGCATTTGTTTTCTTCAGGCTACGGAGGAGCAGATGAAACTACTGCGGTGGCAGTGTCGCTTCCAGGAGGAGTTTGACAAGCCCTACCTGGACTGCTCCCTCCATGAGACTGTGCGCTCGCTGCTGGAGGACGGCAAGCACAAGCAAGCAGAGCAGCTGTACAAGGACTTCCACATCCCGGACAAGAGGTGCGCCAGGGCTCAGAGCAGGAGCAGTGTGCAGGGTACAGGGTTATACCTGCAGTAGGGTCTGTCTGACTCTCCTTCTCCTGGAACCTGTCTGTCTCTCCTTCTCCTGGATCCTGTCAGTCTGTCTCTCTCCTTCTCCTGGACCCTGTCTGTCTGTCTCGCTCCTTCTCCTGGATCCTGTCTGTCTCTCTTTCTCCTGGATCCTGTCTGTCTTTCTGTCTCTCCCTCACCTGATCTTTTAATTCCCCTGATGTGTCTCCTGTCTGTTCGTCAGGTTCTGGTGGTTGAAGATCTCTGCTCTGGCCGAGAAGGAGGACTGGGAGGAGCTGGAGAAGTTCTCCAAGAGTAAGAAGTCTCCGATAGGGTACCTGGTACGTTAACCCAGCGTCCTGCTTCTTTCACCCGGTGGAGAGCTGGCCAGGCTCTGAACTGTGATACGTCATTGATTCACACAGAGCCAGGGACAGGTTCACATGCAGGAGAGAAAACAAACTGAAAAAATCAACTGCCATGACCAATCACTTATTTAACTCATAGCCTTTGGAATGTATTGAGGTTGGAGTGGACAGTGTTGTGTGTAGATGGGGAGGAGTATCGAGAAGATACACGATGGTTCTAATAATCAGTGAGGGAAGAAAGAAACAAACACAGAGGCATGGGGTCTTTACTCACCATTTGAATTTTCCACCAACAACCTCATTGTGTTTTCTGTTTATACCACACTTAATTAACCATTTACTTACAATCACAGACTCAATGAAGTAATTTATTTTTGTTAAATTGAACATTGCTTTGAGGAGCTCTTAATTAAAAGCTTGGCGAAGCAGCTGTTGTACATCACAAGCTGGCCATTAAATGCTTAAAAAATAGTAACAGCTGAGATCTCCAGGTAACGTCAGATCAAATATTTTACAGGACCTGAGAACACACTAATCTGTTTTCTTTTTTCAACAGCCTTTTGTAGAGATCTGTGTAAAGCACCACAACAAGTACGAAGCGAAGAAGTACGTGTCAAAAGTGACCCTGGAGCAGAAAGTGAAGGCTCATCTAGCGCTGGGGTGAGGACTGCCAGCCCGTCTGACTGGGGGAGGGGAAGGGGAGGCAGGGCTCTGTCCAGGTGAAGTGTAGCGCTGGGGTGAGGACTGCCAGCCCATCCTGACTGGGGGAGGGGAAGGGGAGGCAGGGCTCTGTCCAGGTGAAGTGTAGCGCTGGGGTGAGGACTGCCAGCCCGTCTGACTGGGGGAGGGGAAGGGGAGGCAGGGCTCTGTCCAGGTGAAGTGTAGCGCTAGGGTGAGGACTGCCAGCCCGTCTGACTGGGGGAGGGGAAGGGGAGGCAGGGCTCTGTCCAGGTGAAGTGTAGCGCTGGGGTGAGGACTGCCAGCCCGTCCTACTGGGGGAGGGGAAGGGGAGGCAGGGCTCTGTCCAGGTGAAGTGTAGCGCTGGGGTGAGGACTGCCAGCCCGTCTGACTGGGGAGGGGAAGGGGAGGCAGGGCTCTGTCCAGGTGAAGTGTAGCGGTGGGGTGAGGACTGCCAGCCCGTCTGACTGGGGGAGGGGAAGGGGAGGCAGGGCTCTGTCCAGGTGAAGTGTAGCGCTGGGGTGAGGACTGCCAGCCCGTCTGACTGGGGAGGGGAAGGGGAGGCAGGGCTCTGTCCAGGTGAAGTGTAGCGCTGGGGTGAGGACTGCCAGCCCGTCTGACTGGGGGAGGGGAAGGGGAGGCAGGGCTCTGTCCAGGTGAAGTGTAGCGCTGGGGTGAGGACTGCCAGCCCGTCTGACTGGGGGAGGGGAAGGGGAGGCAGGGCTCTGTCCAGGTGAAGTGTAGCGCTGGGGTGAGGACTGCCAGCCCGTCTGACTGGGGGAGGGGGAGGCAGGGCTCTGTCCAGGTGAAGTGTAGCGCTGGGGTGAGGACTGCCAGCCCGTCTGACTGGGGGAGGGGAAGGGGAGGCAGGGCTCTGTCCAGGTGAAGTGTAGCGCTGGGGTGAGGACTGCCAGCCCGTCTGACTGAGGGAGAGGAAGGGGAGACAGGGCTCTGTCCAGCTGAAGTGTAGCTTTGGTGTGAGGACTGCGCGCCAGTCTGACTGGGGGAGGGGAAGGGGAGGCAGGGCTCTGTCCAGGTGAAGTGTATTAAAGTTCAGGTTTTTAATGGCTTTGAAAAGACTCTAGGTAGAAGCAAGTGCAACGTATTAATGATGTGTTTTTAAATATGTTGTTTAATGAGCAGAAACTGGAGCTTGTTTTAGTGTAGTTTAAACAGCTTTTTAGTAAAATTAAACTCTGTAAGAACGCCCTGGTAATCCCTGGTAGAAACTGAAAACAGCAGGCAGCAGACAGGGTCTCATAAATGAACACGGTTGATGTTTTTGCTTGTTTCGGTTCTGTGAACACTTGAGATCCTGACACATGGCGCTTCAGTTCTTCAAGACTGGCAACTTCTGATGCTGCTTGCTTGCACTCACCTCTTCAATTGTAATGTATTTGATGAAGTTGTATGTTGTGTGTCTCTTGTTCCTGTAAGAGATGTTGTGTAGCGAATGCTTGGTTCTGTTGTAAGAACAGGCTGCCTGCTGTGAAGGCAGCATGACTCATGCTGCTCTGTGTTGCTCAGGGATCTGGAGCAGGCAGTTGAGGCTGCGATTGAGAGGAGGAGTGAGAGCGACTTGAACCTGGTCCTGTCACGCTGCATCCCCACCACCGACCGGGCCCTGCTGGACAAAATCAACCACGCACGGGCCGGAGTGCTCAAGAAATAACCAGCCAGGAGCCACAGGATCACACTTTATATCCCTTGAAGATGAGGGTTGTTACTGGAGCCAAGACATCCCGTTGGTGAGACATCATGTCTTGGCTTGGCGTGTCTTAACAAAGTTTCTCAACCTTTCTTTGTAAAATATTTCCAATATTAAATATGTTTAACTCCTCCACAGTGCTGTCCTCGTTGTTTTTGGTTGGGTCGTATTTAAACATTTCCAGTGCCACCTAATCAGATGCAGGATATGATGTACTGGGATGCTGAGAAATCCAAAGCGTAATTGGCAGATTTCTCGTTAGCGATTTATGATGTGTTAACTGATACTGCAGCATTAAAGAAAAACACACACTGAAGATGATATTTATATTATATTTTAATATATATAAAACAGACAAAACATAACCAATGCAAGGCTACGTGCTTATTTAACTACTGTATCAGATACTCACACAGTTAGCAGATTGTCACAACTTTCAATGGCCTTTTCAAAATAACACTGACATACAATTTCATCCCGGCGGGGTCTCCAGAAAACTTTTTTTTTTTTTTTTTTTTTTTTTTTGTTAGGTCAACACAGCTTCAGCCTCACATTAAAACAATTCCTCTGTACAAAAAGTTTTACTTTTATAGTAATTTCTGCACCCTGACAAGTTTATGAAACAAAATGGTTTTACATTCAACAGAGAGAGAGAGGAGTGGAGGACCTTTTTATTTTTTAACCTACACTCCTCTGTCCCTAAATGAACGAAATTCACTGGTCTATTGCTTTCATATCACACACAAAAAACATATAAAATCTAATCATTTTTAATAGCGCAAATTGAGGTCTTAAGACTACAAAGAGAGGTGTAAAAAGGCACTGGACAGTTGAGTGAGACGGTAGGGTAGCCCAGCCCAGCCCAGCCCAGCCCAGCCCAGCCCAGCCAGCTTCCAGCACTAGCACATTATGTTTCCTCTGTCCAATACAACTCTGCTCAAACAAGGTCTTGGGTAATTAATACGTGTGCTTTCAAATATAGAAACTGAAGATCAGGAAGGGAAGTCATGTCAGGATTCCAGGCAGAGACAATGGGACCCGTTTTTTGCCAGATTTTCAAGGAGGAAAGACATTGGCTGGAGGAACCGTTTCTTGCTCGGCTTCTACAGTAAAATATATATTTAATTCGTCTCTTCAGATCAGAGCATGGTGCATCTAAAGAGCTTGTGTGACAGATCATACTAATCACCAGCTGCCTTCCTCAACAGGATTTCAGGACAGTGGAAACGCAGCACTGGAGAAAGTTGGAGCCCCAGGGAATACAGTCCTTCATTAAGACACAGAGACAGCCACCTGGCACCCACAGCTCTCTCTTACACAGAGGAGAGGGGAGGGAAAGAGAGGCACAGACCCTGCTGGCTGCCTCTCAGTAGGACCAGTCCAGATCCAAGTGTGGCAAACTGCAGCTCTGGGTCCATCCAGTCCAGTTCTTTGCTCCAATCCTATTTTAAAGTGTTTAAGTGCACTAATTTAAAAAGCTGCATTCAGGTCCTAAACTGGTTTACAACCCGCTAAGAGTTTTCAACGAAGTTGAATTAGTTTCAGTCCCATTGCTCACTGAATTGCAAGTACAACCAAGCAGCTTTTCAGACAATAATAAAATTAAAGACAGCTTGTCTTGTTAATTAAAATGGGAGTTGAAGCCCAGGTCTAAAGCACCCTACTCAAAACAGGCATTGCCTAAGATTGGTACATTATTACCAGACGAACTTGAATCTTGATGTGAAGCAAGCAGAAATCTCCCTGGCGACTAGCGCCCCCTAGTGGCATGAGTGTGTTCTGCAGGCATATCACAGGTTGGAAAGACTTGAGACTGAAGTACAGTACAGTTCAGTGCCAATAATCCTTGCCACATAAATGCTAATGGAGGTGCAGGTTTGACACACAATTCAACATAATTAATTAAAGTCAACACCATTACACAAAGGGAACTATCTGGAGTTATAATACTGATGAAACGTGGATGGTGTGACATGTACTGGCTGCTACAGAGGTGTAAAAAAAAAAAATACAGGGGAAACAAGCAAGGCTTAAAGCATTTTCTGTCTCTTTTTACATCACAGAATATGTCTTAATCTTTTGATTTGTGACACTGGTTTGATCCCCATTGCTAGGAGCCTTGTGTGCAGGACATATCAAGCAGGTATGACACAGGAAAGACTAGAAGAATACTGTCACCCTCGCCCACCCAGTGAGTGAGCAGCTGAGCTGAGGGATTCACACAAACTTAGACGACAACATGGTCCCGACATCCTCAGTGAACATATTTCTTTATATAAATAATAATAAATCGTACTTTTGACACAGAACCAAGCTGCCCTCTCAGACAAGAACACATCACTCCCAACACAGAGGGCATTGGCAAAACCAGTTTCTGCATGTCACTAAAGATTTCAAACGTGTGTCACATTTGCATTCAAAGCAATAAAAAAATGACTTGTCTTGTTTCTTGACAGAAAGGTACTTTCAGTGATGTGTCTGCCTGGCCTGGGAACCGATCCAGACTTCATGGTACCAGAGCCGGAGAACAGCTACACAATTCAGAAGGAAACGCTTTGGAATTTCAATAGAAAGACAACAACGCTCTACCCGGCAACTTAACCTGGCATCTCTGCTTGGTCTTAAATACTAACAGCCACACTTCATTATTAAGTGCTCACTTTCTCGTCCACGCACCCCCTGCCACTAGTCCAACAGCCCCCTAGAAAGCACACCAGCAGGTCCGTTTCACAAGGTTAAACAAGGTCCTTGTGTGAAGAGTAGGAATGCGGTCTAGTGGCCGTTGTCCAAAATAATGTATTATTTAAAATGATTAAGAGACAAAAGACAAAAACAAAAAGAACAAAGTTTAAAATCAAAAAAATGATTCTTCCCCACTGTGTCGGTCCTTTTCCTGCAGGTGGCGCTGTGCGGGTGTGTCCGTTGGAGCCATATGATTCCGTGCAGAGGGACCCCCTTTCACAAACAGACCCTAAACCGTGGTGGACGAGGGGTCCCCTACTGGAGCAGAAAACACATGGTCAGTTAGCCAGCTTCAAACACACGGGCAGAGCTAACCAGCTTTAAACACACGGACAGAGCTAGCCAGCTTCAAAACACATGGTCAGAGCTAGCCAGCTTCAAAACTCACGGGCAGAGCTAACCAGCGTTAAACTCACGGGCAGAGCTAACCAGCTTCAAACACACAGGCAGAGCTAGCCAGCTTCAAAACACATGGTCAGAGCTAACCAGCTTTAAACTCACGGGCAGAGCTAACCAGCTGCAAACACACGGGCAGAGCTAGCCAGCTTTAAACACATGGTCAGAGCTAAACAGCTTTAAACTCACGAGCAGAGCTAGCCAGCTTCAAACACACGGGCAGAGCTAGCCAGCTTTAAACACATGGTCAGAGCTAGCCAGCTTTAAATACATGGTCAGAGCTAGCCAGCTTTAAACACATGGTCAGAGCTAACCAGCTTTAAACACATGGTCAGAGCTAACCAGCTTTAAACTCACGGGCAGAGCTAACCAGCTTTAAACACACGGGCAGAGCTAACCAGCTTTAAACACACGGACAGAGCTAGCCAGCTTCAAAACACATGGTCAGAGCTAGCCAGCTTTAAATACATGGTCAGAGCTAGCCAGCTTTAAACACATGGTCAGAGCTAGCCAGCTTTAAACACATGGTCAGAGCTAACCAGCTTTAAACACACGGGCAGAGCTAACCAGCTTTAAACACACGGACAGAGCTAGCCAGCTTTAAATCACATGGTCAGAGCTAGCCAGCTTTAAATACATGGTCAGAGCTAGCCAGCTTTAAACACATGGTCAGAGCTAGCCAGCTTTAAAACACATGGTCAGAGCTAGCCAGCTTTAAACACATGGTCAGAGCTAACCAGCTTTAAACACATGGTCAGAGCTAACCAGCTTTAAACACACGGGCAGAGCTAGCCAGCTTTAAACACATGGTCAGAGCTAACCAGCTTTAAACACATGGTCAGAGCTAACCAGCTTTAAACACACGGGCAGAGCTAGCCAGTTTCAAAACAGGATGATCCCTCCCACCCTAAAGCTTTCCTGCTGGAGAAAAGAGACAGACACCCCTTCCGAAAGGATCTCTCTGGAACTACACCCTATATAAGTGTGCACCGTTAGTACCATTATGTAACAGTAATAAATCATTTAAAATACTAGGGCAGAGTGCAGGGGGGAGCTCATGATCCCACTGCATTTACTGCAACCTCTGCTGCAGCCTGACTCCATGCCCGGGTCTCTGCTGCCCCCTGCAGCATGTTTATTACAGAACACTACATTGCTTTGACAATGCCTTTGCTGCGGCAATAAGCAATGCAAGCTGCAAGGGGCAATACTGTGCAGTTTGCAGACACTGCAAGTGCAAGAACAGACTTCATTATGTGTTACAATGTGCCCAGAACAACCTGGCTGCCCCTGTGGTCTGCCTGCCTCTTCAGAGGCACTTTCTTGAATTTGCTAGCAACTCCCTCCCACATAGGTACATTACCTATAGACCCGAGGGTCGGTAGAACTTGTTGCATATGCAACAGGTCGGAGGGAGAGCTGGCAGTTACAGGGTCATTTGATTGGATTAAATTTGCTCTCTGGACGCATTCAGAGCTTTCCCTGCTGCACAGTTTGAATGTACAGTGATTGTGTAGAAGACTACAATGACAGGTCGCCCCCCCCAATCCCCTTCTCTGACGTCTGCCTGCCTTGTCTGTGTTTCTACTGACACACTGTAGTCCTGGGCTTGGCCTGGGAATCATCTCGCAAAGACAGTGACTTTGACAGCAGAAGAATTGACCCTATACTGGTTTATTAAAAAAAAAAAAAAAAAAAAAAAAAACACAGCCCAGGTTTACACCAACTAAATTCACAGACACCAGCCAGTGAGCTGTAGAACGATACAGTAAGACAGGACTTTGCAGTCTCTGCTGGAGACCAGCACAGCTCCCAGCTCTGGGTGCTGGAGTTTCCTGCACTCTCCTCCCACCGCGTTGAGAATTGGGACTTGTCTAGCATTTCTTGGCTGTGCAGGGAGGGAGACAGGCAGGGAGGCAGGCAGGCTGCACTGAAGCACATGGAAAGCAGTGTCGCATTGCGTCGTTGCGTCTCAGAAGGTCTCAGAGTCTGAATCATTCTCCTCCGCTTGGCTGTTCCTGCTCTGGGGAGGGGGGAGCTCGCTGGAGCAGCATTGACTCCGGCGAGCGTGAGAGTCCTGCACATCACAGCCCCCCCTCCCCAATCGGCCAGGCTTCAACAGAGGGGGTCCCGAGCTGCAAGGGGAGCACAAAGGATTCATGGTAGCCAGAATGAGGGCCAGGCAGTCAGCCACGTCTTTGTTAGGAGCACAAGCCAAGGCTGGGGTGTGACCTGGAGGGGGCACAGAGCAAGAAGACAAGAGAAAAGCATTCCGTTAGTACGGAGGGGGGGGGGGGCACAGACACATGCAAACAGGACGAGACAGAGAGGGGGCAGACAGAGACACACAGGTTTCTGAATGCTGTTTTCTCAAGACAGATGCAGACAGAAAGAACAGACACACAGACATGCAGACTGCGACGGGTTGGGACACTGTCATAAGTCATGCGCGCGAGTGCAGTTACACAGCCAGTCTGCAGCAGGCACAGGCAGAGGGGGCCAGCATAGCAAGGAGAGACAACTCTTAGATTCCACAGTTCAAAAATGAATGGGGCTGCAAAATAAAGTAACCACTGCTGTGTCAGTGTGTGTGTGTCACTGTGTACAGTAGGTGCTGACATACCGTTCTCATCGAGTGCCTGTACGCTCGCCCCTCGAGAGAGGAGCAGCTGGACCACCTGCTTCAGTCCGTTCCTGGCAGCGAGGTGGAGAGGACTGGAGACGAGGGAGAGGGAGAGAAGATTAGAACCGCTCAGAAACCACAGAATTCAGGCACTCACCAGAGAGCCTCACCCCTGCTTATCCAACCTTCTTGAGGATTGGGAACCTTGCCCTGTTCTTGAGCCTCATGAAATCCCAGGCTGGATCCACACCAGCTAAACAGGGCAGTTCACTGACGCCTTTAAACAGACACTGGACTGATGGACAGTGAACAAGAGATCTTTAATCTTAATCCTTAGGGATTTAAAAACCTTTACAATGAAAACAAAGTAGCAGTAAGACCGTGATTATCAGGCATCACCTTGGTAGTTGACCAGTCGTTGTTAACTTTCTGACACCCTCCACTACCACACACTAAGACCCTCAGACCAAGGGCCCACTGCTTACTGAAACCCCTGGGGGCCCGCTTGTTAAAGACGAGAGCAGAGCTGAGCTGGGACTCACGTTTGCAGGGCTGCGTTGGTGGCGTTGATGAGGCTCTGGTCCTCTGTCTTGCTGAGAATCAACAAGGCACATTTCTCATGGCCCTGCAGACAAGACAGAGACAGAGACAGAGACAGAGAGAGAGAGACAGAGAGAGAGATTTCATTGTACAAAATAAACAGAAATTCTCAAGCCGGCAGAAAGAAGGAGGTTTTTTAAAGGGGCATGAGAAGAAACTACACATGTAAAGAAATTATATTATTATATTATTCTTAATATCCTCAGCACTAACTTTATATAAATCTTTTTTATACAAGGCAGACACACTTTCCTTATCTAAGTGATTGCACAGCCCATTCAACAGAACTTACTCATTTTATGTGATTTTAGTACCACCATGATAAAAGTTTCCCGTAGTAAAAGGATAGCAAAGTGTAATAAAGCATGTTAAACTCTGTAAACATGTTATTCGCAATACTAAGTAAAGCATGCTGTCTTCAGAGCTGCCCTGTGTTTGTTCTTCTATTTGGTGAGGACTGAATCCCCCTTGTGGACACTTACATTACTGCAGGCCAGGTGGAATGCTGTGTTCTTGTTCTCATCCCTCAGGCTCAGGTTCGCATTGGCACTCGTCACCAACACCTCTGGAAAACACCGGAACAAAGCAACAAGAGTCAGACAGACTATCAAAACAGATAGAGACAAAAGACAGGAGACAGAGAGAAAGATATACAGACACCGTCAGACAGAGAAAGACATACAGACAGACAGTCAGGCAGAAACAGACACAGTCATGGAAGGAGGGAAGGTAGGGCTCCTACCTAGAGCCCCCACCCGGCCGTGCTCTGCTGCCATCATGACAGCGCTCCTCCCTGATTGGTCGACGGCGTTGACGGGAGCGTCGTGGCTCAGGAGCAGCTGCACACAGTCCACGCTATCAGAGAAGGCAGCCGCGTGCAGGGAGGTCCTGGGGATGAGAGGGGTGCGCAGCACATCAAACACTGCTTCCAGGCCTGGCTTTTAGAACTTCCCTGGTTTATTATTCTCAAAATGACCAGGAGTTTGAACAATCAGGACCCTGCTAAATCTGAATGAACTGATCGCACTTCTCGTCACAGCGAAGTACGCAGCTTCACTAACAAGACTTCTTCGTGTAGCTAGAAGAGAGGATCCATGTATTTAAAGTCAAACTCCTGATTCCTGATCAGTTTAAAAGTATGATGATTGAAGGTAGTTCTGGGTGCTACTCTAAGTTTCCAGCTCATGGCATCACAATGGACTAACGCTTGCAAAGATTCTCCAGCACAGACTGGCAGTGCCTACGGTCTCATTTCAAACTGCAGCAGCAGGGCAGCTGGAACGCTTTACAAGAGGAATATTACTGAATTAGTTTAGTTTCTGCTAACCTTTTAGTCACAGCTTCTGTTTGCTATGACTAACTGTGCTCTACATGGGCAATGTTTTATTCTTTTATCGCTTCACTTATTGATGGTGTTGTTCTGTTTGTGATGAAAGTATTTTACACATGCATTCTGTGATTAGAGCATTTATTTTAATTCCATATTTTTTTGGATGGGTGCTCACTGTAAGTTGTCTTTGCTGCAGTTGGAAACTCCTTGGCCAGTCATGGCTGTAAATGAACTGTTTTTGTGCCTGTTTTAATATATGGATGGATGGATGGATGAGCAGGCAGCGCTGCAGTAATGCAGAGCTCCTACCTGCCCTTGATGTCTCTGCACTCCACGATGCTGGAACCCAGCGTGTCCAGCAGGATCGAGGCACAGCTCTCGTGATTCTTTATCCTGCAGAGAGACTCCAGTCAATGAGGCACAGACACAGTACAGACACGCACAGGACAGAGATAGTACAGGCACGCACAGTACAGAGACAATACAGACACGCACAGTACAGAGACAATACAGACACGCACAGTACAGAGACAATACAGACACGCACAGTACAGAGACAGTACAGACACGCACAGTACAGAGACAGTACAGACACGCACAGTACAGAGACAGTACAGACACGCACAGTACAGAGACAGTACAGACACGCACAGTACAGAGACAGTACAGACGCACAGTACAGAGACACAGACACGCACAGTACAGAGACAGTACAGACACGCACAGTACAGAGACAGTACAGACACGCACAGTACAGAGACAATACAGACACGCACAGTACAGAGACAATACAGACACGCACAGTACAGAGACAGTACAGACACGCACAGTACAGAGACAATACAGACACGCACAGTACAGAGACAGTACAGACACGCACAGTACAGAGACAGTACAGACACGCACAGTACAGAGACAGTACAGACACGCACAGTACAGAGACAGTACAGACACGCACAGTACAGAGACAATACAGACACGCACAGTACAGAGACAATACAGACACGCACAGTACAGAGACAATACAGACACGCACAGTACAGAGACAGTACAGACACGCACAGTACAGAGACAATACAGACAGTATAGCGACATGCCAATGAGAAATAGTCAAAGATGGAGAGATACTCACACAGCGCAGTGCAGCGGGGAGAAGGAGTTCCCCTCGAAGCTGCGACACGCTTTCTGTTCCAACAAGACCTCCACACAGTTCTCATGACCTGGAGAGAGAGCCGGGAAGAGGGGGTCAAAGCAGTGAACCTCACCCAGCTTCCCACCCCTCCAATGAGTGTGTGAGTCAAGCAGACGAGCGTTTCGGCTAGTGCCTTCATCAGGGTTATTACTGAGGTTAAACTAGAAGAAACGGAGTGAAGCAGACAAGTGTTTGTCTCACCGTTGTAGCAGGCCCAGTGCAGCAGCGTGTAACCCTGGCTGTCCCGCAGTGCAGGGTTCCCCTCGGAGAAGGTGTTTGGTAGGAAATCACAGAGCCACGAGGCCTGGCCTCTCGCCGCAGCAAAGTGCAGAGCCGTGCGACCGCGACTGTCACCCAACAGGTATGAGGCCTCCTGCTCCAGCAGAAGCTGAACACAGTCCTCGTGACCAGTGAGGATCTGCAAAGTGAGAGAGAGGGAATATGAAAGATAAAGAGTGCCCTCCATTGTGATATACACACTAAAAGAGAACAAAGGCTAGGTGACAATAAAAAGACAGACAGTCAGACCGACACAGACATACATTGACAGGTAAACAGACCAAGACACAGACTGGCTCACCCCCAGATGCAGGGCGGTACAGCCCTGTGAGTCCACTCGGTCCACCTTTGCCTCCTTGTCCAGCAGCAGCAGATCCACGGCGTCCATGTGACCATTCGCCACGGCGAGCATGAGAGGGGTCCTGAGAGAGCAGGGCAGGTCACAGCACAGTGAGAGGGCTTTCCAATGCTTACCTCTGCTTTTACTATGTGTACCACACTTTCATGCTTTATTCCAATCTGCTACGGTTTTCCTACAGGAAACTTTTAAAAGGGCAGGACGGGACCTTAAACAGTTATTCAGGAACAACACTGTTTCATAGATAATGGTCAATTTAGAAATACTAAATGAAACAAAATAAATTCAACATTCAGAAGACTCCACATTAATATCATGAGGGATGCTGTCTACAGAATGGTGCAGACTACGGGTGTAATTCTGTCAAGGGGTAACAGAAGAGAGAGACTCACTGTCCTCGGGAGTCTGTGACGTCCACAATGTCTGCACTCTCAGCACCCTCTATCAGCAACTGCAGGCACAGCGTATGTCCATTCATTGCTGAGGAGACAGAGGAAGACCGACCAAAGCTGAACACATAGTAATCTCCACCTATTTTTTTTTTTTTTAATATGTAATACCAAATATATAATCAAGTAGCAATGGCACGTTATTGAGGAAATATTTACACCTGGCCAAAACTGCAAGTGTAAATGTTCCTGGGGAGCCAGACAATGCAGTATTTCATGACTTTGCAACTACAAAACCAAGGATATGCTGTGTTAGAAGAAAAAGATTGCATCTAATTGTGTCTGTCTGTCTGTCTGTGTGCCTGTGTCACTGCTTACCTGCCAGGTGCAGAGGGGTCCTTCCTCGGCTCTTCTCTGTCACGTTGACGGAGGCCCCCTGGCTCAGCAGAGCCTCCACACACTCGGCGTGTCCGCGTAGAGCAGCGAGAGACAGCGGCGTCCTGCCCCCCTCATCCACAGCGTCGAGGTCCAACACAGACTGCAGCAGCACATCGAGAGCCTGCGCGTGCCCATGATACGCCTGCGAGACACACGGGGGCAGCATTGAGCGCGCACACACACACACACGCACACCGTGAGAGCCACAGGAAGATTCCCAAACGAGAAGGAGGCCGTTCAGCCCAATCACGCTCATCCAGTCCTCATTAATCTGTGCAGACTGGGACCAATCTGAGCCCAAATTAGTTAAACACGGATCAAACAAAATTGAGTTTACTGTCTGGGAAATCCCTGCGTTATTAACTGAAAACTCGAAAAATGCAATAATACAAATAAAATATAACGTCCCAACAACAGTGAAAATATATACTGTACATAATCAGGGTTATTCAGAGGCAGAGCAAGAACTAGTTCAAAAAAGTCACCGATCTTGCTCTGTCTTTAATTGTCGTAACTGCTCTTCATATTCAGGCTGCCAGGCTAAGAGAGTCTGAAGTCTGTTTTCTGCTCTCTTGTCACTGGTTTCAGTAACTATAATACAGTACTTTCAGTTGGCTTGCACTATACTCTACTCAATTTAATTGAATTAAATGATAACCGTCCACATAGATCAGATGATTTCTGCACCAATACATTTTGATAATGTACTGTAATAAACTGGAATTCCTGAAACATGGATTAACAGGAGTCTACTGTAGCATGATTCAGCATCAACAACATGGCTCGGTAGCCTGAGTCTGTCTCCACTTCATGTCTAACTGTGTCTCAGTGGGCCCTGGTTTCTGTGCTTACAGTATTTCCTTGGGTCTGTCCTCTCCTTTTAAGATTTTAAAGCCCTCTCAACTACCTCCAATCCTTTTTGTTCCAGGATAAATAGATTGAGGCTCCTCGATTTTCCCAGCTCATTCCCTTAAGCCCTGGGATCAGTCTGGTTCCCAGTACTTCACATCAGGACCAGCGCGGAGATCAAGAAAACATGACAAAACTGCTTGGAACTTCCGCATAAGAGATCAAAACAACAAACCTACTGAAAACTTGATTTGAATAGATCCAGAACTAGAATTTAGAAATACTGAAATAAAAGTTAAGTGACAAACATTCTGACAAAAAGGTTTTTTTCAATGTCTTGAGGAGTACCCCCTCAAACTTACAGCAGCCCGGTCTCTGTGTCAGCTGTGGGTGTCGTGTAACTATGAGGCTCTGCTCACAGAGTTAGCAAGTGTCTCAGCCGCTAAACGAAAGAGCCGGGCTCATCTGCAGTAGCAGTCAAAGAGCTTTTAACCTCACCGACAGGGCACAGAATCTGTAAGCCTGCCTGTCCCACACACACTCACCGCTAGGTGCAGGGGACTCCTCGCTCCACCCTGAGATCCCGAATCCTCTGGACTGCTGTGGGCCCGGTCCAGGAGCTGCAAGACAGCAGAGCGACGGGTTATTCCTCTAATTACTCAGAGTGAGCCCTGCCACATCCCTTTACAAGCCTGTCAGAGAGAGAGAGCCCGGCAGAGTGGAGAGGGCAGGGGACATACACTGCACTGACATGCACATGAGAGACAGGGAGAGAGGAGGGAGGGGGGTCTGGAGAGCCAGCAATCCCACCATCATACACGCGAGAGACAGATTCACATGCCACCTCCACTGGGGCTTTGCTGGCGATCTGAACACACAAAAACACAAAATAAAATAAATTATAAACAAAAGGTACAAGAGACAGATGTATCCCACAAATTAAATTATGCTAACTTTCTTATTTTTGCAATGAGGTGCACAAAGCAGGATTTAAAAGTTACTGACAGGTCATGATACTTGAAGCAGTGACTCTGACTGTCAGAGGGCAAAAGGCCACCCTGAATTCACATGACCCCATATTCCTGACCTCTGATCCCAACTTCCTTCCAACGAGGCCCCAGCAGGCAGCGCTGTTTCTACAGGACGGAAGTCGATGAGACCACTCTGCACATCACAACAGGAGATACTTTACACACACACACACACACACACACAACAACTGTGAACAGAGCTAACAGCAGCTCTGTACGGCAGACAAAATAATCTGCTACAAAAGGGACTTTGAAAAAAAAACCCAGAAACACAAGGATTCACACCAGCTGTGCAATGCACCCCCCATTCTATTTGAAACCCTGCTGCACTCACTCTGCTCTGGGACAGTTTTAGAAGTGCTCTCTCTCTCTCTCTCTCTCTCTCTCTCTCTCTCTCCTCTCTCTCTCTCTCTCTCTCTCTCTCTCTCTCTCTAGATTTAGGAATATGTGTAAGAAGGAGGATTCGGGAAGGGTCTCCCAAAATGTGCACAGTGGTCCTCTCTCTCTCTCTCTCTCTCTCTCTCCTCTCTCTCTCTCATTTATGTAATATGTGTAAATGGGTAAATATTGAGTAATTGGTTCGTGGTAAGCAGCGGGTCATGTGCAGTCTTTTGGTAGAGGCTAGTGAACTCTAAGCCCTTCACAGAAGGGTTTAAACATAACAGCAAGTAAGTTAACATCTGCCCACCTGCAGGACGTCAGATGTCTGTTTTGTTAAAATGCACTGAAGTAAAGATCTGATATTTTTCTACACATCAGCAAATCATGAACACACTTGCTATTTACTCAGTGTTTCAGATGGTTTGAATTAAGTAGCTGTATTTACTTTCTCTGTAGCTATACCCAGCCTGGTGTAAAGGGCTTTGTAGCACATCACAGTGCGGCAGTGTTTGTGGAGTTGCAGTACCCCTGCCAGTGGGGAAGGTGGCGCTGTTCAGACACTCACCAGCTCGAGGCAGTGCCTGTGCCCATAGGCTGCAGCGTAATGCACGGCGCTGTAGCCCTGCTTGTCTCGGATTAAAGGGTTCGCTTCATTCTGCAGCAGGAACTCCAGACACCTGAGAACAAGAGACATGAGAGTTCACTGTGCGTGAGAGCAGAGGGTGTGCGTGTGAGAGAGAGAGCGGAGGATGTGCGTGCGAGAGCGGAGGGTGTGCGTGTGAGAGCGGAGGGTGTGCGTGTGAGAGCGGAGGGTGTGCGTGTGAGAGCGGAGGGAGGGTGTGCGTGTGAGAGCAGAGGGTGTGCGTGTGAGAGAGCAGAGAGCGGAGGAGCAGAGGGTGTGCGTGTGAGAGCGGGGGTGTGCGTGTGAGAGGAGGGTGTGCGTGTGAGAGCAGAGGGTGTGCGTGTGAGAGAGAGAGCGGAGGGTGTGCGTGCGAGAGCGGGGGTGTGCGTGTGAGAGCGGAGGGTGTGCGTGTGAGAGCGAAGGGTGTGCGTGTGAGAGCGAAGGGTGTGCGTGTGAGAGGAGGGTGTGCGTGTGAGAGCAGCGTGTGAGAGGAGGGTGTGCGTGAGAGAGCAGAGGGTGTGCGTGAGAGAGCAGAGGGTGTGCGTGAGAGAGCAGAGGGTGTGCGTGAGAGAGCGGAGGGTGTGCGTGTGAGAGCAGAGGGTGTGCGTGTGAGAGCAGAGGGTGTGCGTGTGAGAGTGGGGGTGTGTGAATGAGCAAAATCTAAATGATTTCATATCAAAGAAAGGTGAGACAAATAAATCACAGGTAAAACCAGAGTGGTTTTAGTTAGTTTGATCACATTATTAAAATCACTCTGAACACCTGCACAGCCCTAGTAAGATTGTAATAAATTAGACTACACAGATCTGTCACGAGAGACACTGCCATGTTAGTAATTGTTAGTAATGTTAGTCACCCCTAGTAGCCTAGTGGTTAGCAACCAGGCAGACAGAGCGGGGGAGTGAGGGGGTGTTAGTGTGGGGCACACAGGCATGTCTTTCACTTACAGCGAGGCTTCCTTCTCTCTCTCCTCCTGGGATCCCTCACTCTCCTCCACTGCTCCGTGAGTCTCCCCCAAAATACTGCGCCTCCTTCACAGACCAATCAGACAAGAGCTTTTTTCAGGATTTTTCTTTGTTTTGTTTTTGTTTAAACTAGCCCAGTGCTTCATTCATTTAACCCTAAACAATCTTAAGGCTTAACAATGATCTGTCATAAAACATGTTTTTAAAAAACATTTGATTCAGGCTACATCGTTTTCAGAAATAAGGAACATAGTTTTCCAGATTCTGCAAACGCCTTGTAGTTTTGCATGGAATTCCAAAAAGTCAAGTCACACGTTTGCGGAACGTGGTCCAGAAAGTCTCAATTATCTCCCCTTTTCCACTGAGATCTGTTGGCTCTTAAGCTTCAATTTGCAGGTATTTCAAAGACAATGCCACAATGCTGAAATGCTGCAGCTTCTTTCCTGAAGTACCTAATCACTTTGTGTTAAGTTGTAGACCAAACTCACTCTCACAGTGGTCTAGCTGCAAATCAGACCATGTGACCTACAGCACAGGAACCTGCAGTTTATCAATAACATTGTACTGTACCTGAAATATCTACGTAGCTTAAAGTGGGAAAAAAAAAACACAAGTGAGAACAGAGCCAAAAGGCTTTTCAGCCCAATAAAAGGGGGATGAGTGTGGATGCTAACTGAGCCGCTAGGTGGTGTGAGAGTGATTGCAACGCTCCTGCTGCTCACACTCCCTTCCTGTAGAGCCGTGCACTTACTTCCTGTCGAGGTCAGAGGCCGCTGCGTAGTGCAGGGCACAGCGACCCCAGTCGTCGACTGCATTCACGCAGGTTCCCGTGGAAACAAGTGTCTCGATGCACTGGAAGTGACGGTTCGCCGCAGAGTAGTGTAGCGGGGTCCTGCAAGGACACATCAGAACTTACTAACAGAGCACAAGACAGGGGGGAACTGGCTGAGCGCTGCAGCACTGGGACTTGCTGACTGTACTTACTAACAGAGCAGATGAGAGGAGAGGACTGGCTGAGTACTGCAGCACTGTGGCTTCCTGAAAGCAGTAGAGCGGGGAGGACTGGCTGAGTACTGCAGCACTGTGGCTTCCTGAAAGCAGGAGAGCGGGGAGGACTGGCTGAGTACTGCAGCACTGTGGCTTCCTGAAAGCAGGAGAGCAGGGAGGACTAGCTGAGTACTGCAGCACTGTGGCTTCCTGAAAGCAGGACAGCGGGGAGGACTGGCTGAGTACTGCAGCACTGTGGCTTCCTGAAAGCAGGAGAGCGGGGAGGACTGGCTGAGTACTGCAGCACTGTGGCTTCCTGAAAGCAGGAGAGCAGGGAGGACTGGCTGAGTACTGCAGCACTGTGGCTTCCTGAAAGCAGGAGAGTGGGGAGGACTGGTTGAGTACTGCAGCACTGTGGCTTCCTGAAAGCAGGAGAGCGGGGAGGACTGGCTCAGTACTGCAGCACTGTGGCTTCCTAAAAGCAGGAGCGGGGAGGACTGGCTGAGTACTGCAGCACTGTGGCTTCCTGAAAGCAGGAGAGCGGGGAGGACTGGCTGAGTACTGCAGCACTGGGGCTTGCTGACTGGAGTACTTACTCTAAAAGGCAAGTTTACTGCAATCATGTTGCAGTTTTTCCTTGGTGCATTTACCAGTTTGCCATGGCTTAATATGCTTTCCCATACCTCTCTATGCTTTGCAACGCTTACATTTACATTGTTTTATTACACTGCTGTGCTTTAAGAGATGATAGATAGACACGGGTGGAGGGAGTTTAAAGCCCACTCACCTTCCACATTTGTCCTTCTTATTAAAGTCCGCCCCACTGCTCAGCAGGAGTTTCACACAGTCAACATTTCTGTAGGAAACGAAACCAAGTTCAGAGGACTGCACACAGCTACTGCACCTCCAGCCTCACACAGAAGGGGGCAGTGTCATACATGACAAACTCGCTGTTCGTGTGTCAATACATACATATATCCACAAGAATGAACATTAACAACAACAGCTTTTAAAAGATCGTAAAGATTCAGCTGAGCATTTGTACCCAGTGATGGATTCCCAACTGCAGTTCTATTTTTGTGAATTTAAAAAAAAAAGCATCATTACCTCTGTTCTCTAGCTCCACTCGCTGGTGCAACATTTAGACTCAAAGTCTTTTCTAGTGTGTTCCATCCATAGCAAAGCATATTGGATGATATTGATAATCAGATGATTGGATAATAAAACCCAGCTGCCCGTCCATTAAGAATCTACTTCCTCTCCTGTAATTGGACGGCTCTCACACTCAAAGAGGTCGTGAACTCACCCTCCGGCGGCCGCAGCGTGCAGACAGGTCCTTCCAAAGTTGTCCGGGGTGTCTATCTCAAAGCCTGCAGACAGGACCGACTCGTTACTGAACGAGCAAACAATGCTATACTTTTGGCCTGGCATGACAAAGAAAGAGACAGAGAGAGAGAGAGGAGAGAGAGAGAGACACAGAGAGAAAGGTGAGAAAGACATGTTAGAACAGAAGAAAGGGAACGAGAGAGAGGTGGAAGAGGCCAAACTTCCAACCTCTGCAAAGTGAGGGTGCTACAGAGACAGAGTGAAGGAGAGAAGAGACACACAAACGGGTTAGAAGGAAGACTCCTCTATTGTGTTTTCTGCAGAGGAGAAACCCACTTGTTTCTTATTAAGCCATCAGTAAAACCTCAAACTGCTCTGCAACATGAGTCGTCCTGCAATCTCGGGCATGAGAACAGAGGAAGGGCCCTCGGCCTTGACAGTTTGATAAAAAGAAATAGAGATAACCTTGCGTATCATTAATCTCCCACACCAACACGCACACACAGACACAGACATGCACACACACCCCTGGTGTTCTACATCAATACATCTCCTTCTGAGAACACCTCCCCAACAGCTACCCCCATACCTGAGGAGAGCAGCTTGCGGCAGCAATCAGCGTGAGCTTTGAGAGCAGCGAGGTGCAGCGGGAACATGCCATGGATACCACGCCTAGACACAGCACGAAACAGAGAGGAACAACGACAGTGACGCGGGCAAACATCCACGTGAGCAGGGGAACGTCACCACAACAGGAGGACATTTACAAACTAGTAGTCCAGGTGCCATCTCAACACAACCTCGTCTAACCGCCTCGGATTTGTACTCTACATGTACCCTCTCTCTAAAGGGTCAGTATTTCTCTTGAATGGCTCTGTTCTAGTTCTATGCAGTAGCACCCATTTGGTGTTTCAGTCCTACATTTTTTAACACTTTGCATTTATTAATGTTAAATTTAATTTGCCATGTTTGTCAGCTACACTCCCAAGCTCGACTTGGTAACTAAGCGACCGACAGCTTCATGAAGTTCTTTACTGACTAATGGATTCAGCAGCGTCACTGTTGCTCACTTTGTGCTGTCGGCTCCGCTGGTGATGAGAGTGTTGATCAGGAGCTCGTGTCCGTGGCGGGCTGCGATGTGCAGAGGGGTGTTCCCATCCTTATCCACACAGTCGATCTCTCCACCTGCAATACAACAGCAAGACCCATCACTAAATCACGTCCCTCAACAACCCAGCCTCTCTCCCTCCCAGTCTCTCCCTCCCAGTCCCTCAGCTCTAAGCACTAGACCACACTGACTGTGTCAGGAATGTGCAGTGCATGTATTAAACGCTGAGATACAACAGTAACAACATCTGTCAGAGTAACTGGGATTTAATTAACACAAAAGGGCAGTAGAGTCAACAATGCAGGGGAGCAACTATCCAGCACAGAGAGGAAGCACACTGTCTAAGAATCTCCTTCCAGACCTGGATAGTGTCCAGATGACCCACAACAATGTAGCTGCTGTAGATTCCTCAGTGTAGACAGAACAGAACCCAACCCCCTGCAGGCAATGACAGCACTCTGCTGATTAGGGGTTGAACTGGATGCTAGCAGATCTGGGGCACAGTATTTTAATCACTGTTATGAGTACAGCTGGGTTGACTCAGTTTAATAATCCCTTTATTAATACTTCTAGGGACAGGAAACCGAGGCGCACCTCCTTTTGAATTCTGTGTATAAAACCCAACTAGCTGCTAACTGAGGGACTGACTGACAGGCATTTTAAAAAGCATGCTGACACTGGTAATGTGAGTGATACAGGGCAGAGCTGGCATTCTGATTAGGGGATGAAGCCATGCCCACTCTTCACCCCTCTCCCCCCTCCATGACCCTGCCCTGGTGTCTCACCGTTCTGGATGAGGGTCTGTGAGCGAGTGAAGCGGCCGTGCACAGCGGTCATGTGGAGGGGGCTCTTCCCATCGCGACTCTGTGGGAACAGGAACGAGAGAAAGTGAGTGAGCAAGTGAGTGAGAGAGTGAGCAAGCGAGAGAGAGGAATCACACTGTTGCCAAGGACCCAGACCCCAGAGACACACCTGCACGTTGACATTGGCCCCGTTGTTGACGAGGAACTCCAGGCACAGCGCCCCGTGTGTGGAGGCCGCTGCGAAGTGCAGGGGGGTGAAGCCCTTGTTATTGGGTTGATTCACGTTGGCTCCGTAATCGATGAGCTCGCTCACCACCGCGTCCTGCCCATTGAAACAGCCGATGTGCAGAGCCGTGTTACCAAACGCATTGGCTTCATCAATCTGGAGACAGAGAGTCAGAGTGAGGGGGGAAAGAGTGAGGGGGAAGGGGGGCAGAGTGAGGGTGGGGTAGAATGAGGAGGAGGGGGTTAATCCCAGTGACCTGGATAACTTCCCTTCACTAATCTATACTATGCCCTTAAAAATTCTACTACAATATCATCAATTGTCTGACCCCACTTAAACATTAAGGTAAAACTACAAGAAACTATGTGAAAGTGCCAGTTCTACAGGCCCAAGGATAACTTCATTAAAACACTGACCCCTAACTGAGGTCCGCAGTCCTATGCTCTCAAGTCCTGGAGTACCGTACCCCTTATCTAGTCTGTACTGTGCTATTCTGTTCCAGTATATTCACAGCTTATGAAAACAATGCGGATTTCAAACAAACACATTGGCCTCAGCATGCACAGTCTTTTCAATGCAGACTGACCCAGTGCTCTCAAGTACATTCCAAGAACCACTCTGTAAAACACCACAGGGATGGGAATAAGACTCCCACTGCAGAGCAGTTTTATCCTTTCCTGGTTTTATTAGGGAGTTTAATAAGACATACCTGAGCTTCTTACCTTCAATACACTGTGGCTATTCAAGCTATTAATAGAACCTGGAATGGGTGAAAGTGTTATGCAATACGAGTCTTACTCTCATCGCTGAACCTGAATTTATAAGTACTGAAATTGAAACATTTAAAAAAGAATGTCGAAGCTCTGACCTCCACGGACAGGTTGAGCAGGTGCTTGACCACTGCGAGCTGACCGTTGGATGCTGCAGCGTGGAGGGGGGTGTAGCCACGCTTGTCCTTGCAGGAGATCTCCGCTCCATGGTTGATCAGCAACGACACCACCTCCAGGTGACCTGGGATCAGACGACACAAAGGTTCAGGGTCAGCAGCAACGATACACTGAGATCAACCACACAACACACAGGTGCGTCATGCACAGTAACCTGAAATGATCAATTAAAGATGGTCTACTTTGTTAAAAGACAAAAACGCAATGGGATTGGGAGAGTGTGTATTCATATCAACTACAGCGAGCTGTGTCGCGCTTTTGGTCTTGTATCACAATACAAACGACACCCCCCCATTAGGAAACGATATATCATTTAAAGAAACGTTCGCGATTCACTGACGCACCCCTAATCCCAGTGTGTTCAGAGTACAGAGCTCTGATCAGAACTTCACAAGACACACAGTCAGAAAAGCTGTCCATACTACAGATTCCTGAAGTTTTCAGTCAATTATACCTAGGGCTTCTGATTTTTGGTTTTAACTGATAAAACCCGATAAAACACCCCCGATACAAAAAAAATGAAATCGGGGATAGCCAATAAACACCGGAAAACACCGGAAAAACTGTGGAAATGGTTAATCAATTCACGTTGACTTTACCCTTTTCCCATTAAAAAATACAACCTACTACAAAAGTAATAATAAATACATTTCCCAGTGCTGTTGGGCAATGTCCTGCCTTCCTGACTTGTATATATCATTGATTTGTTCTGAATACTTTAAACCTGCCCCAACTACTGAGTGACAGCACACTCCTACATTTCTATTGGAGACTCTGCTTGTTAGCGGGATTTAAAGCTGTATTAAAGTTTAGCTACGGAGGACTTGAAACAGAATTGTGGCGAAATGTACAAAAATGCCTCCACACAAAAACCCCAGAAGAATGTGCCTGTAACTAGAGGGGTTTCATTGTGGAAGACAGGAAAGAAGGGACAACTTAAGTGCGTAAGTACTGTCCAGTTACTACACATATTTTGACAGAGTTTTGCAAACATTTTGGAAAGTAACCGAAAACACTAATTTCATACAGTATATCAAAAACGAAAGCCCCAGAAAAAACTGATTTACATAAAACTCGAAAAATAGCTAAAAATAAGCACCGAAAAATACAGAAGCACTAATTATACCCCAGATGCATCAATCCACTTACTTCACAGGCCCACAGTGGCGTGACCGAGCTATTGCAGAAATGTACTGAGAATCCCACACTGTCCAAGCAATCAACCCCCCCTTACAGATCTCATCAGAAGCTTGAGATGGAAGCTATTCAGAGGAGTAAAGGCATGCCCTTGGCACTGCTGTGCAGCCCCGCAGCGCCACGTCCACTCTTACCCATGTAAGCAGCCCAGTGCAGTGCCCTCCTGTCCTTCTTATCAAAGGCGTTGATATTGGCTCCTTTTTCTAACAGCAGGTTAACCATCTGAAACGAAACGAGCCAGATCACACACAGGGCTTCCAACATCAGAAACCTTGGAACAGTCAAGGGCAAACGTTCAACTGCAAGGCTTTCTCTTGAAGACCTATACTCTAAATGTTAGTCATTGAAGTGTACGCTGGGATCATAAGCTTACTTTTTATAGTACAAGCTAGCTTACCCACTTTGCACATCAGAACTGTGCAAATTTATTTTATTTTTTGTATGGTCCAAGATGCAATTATGGGTACAGCCCTATCCAATTTACATTCGCCTCATTATCTGATTTTTTTTTACCCGATCTATACATTTCTGTTAATAACCTGTTCCTTATATCATTGTTACAGTTTAGGTATATTTGACTTTGTCGCCCTGCTATAAAGGTTTCCCACAGTGAAAGCATGGTCAAGCAAACCACGATTATCTAAATACAACTACAAGACAAGCATGGGAAAATGACCGTGCAGATTTCCTAAGATAGACATTTACCAGGGTACCCTCCCCCTCCCCTCACCTCCACGTGTCCATTGAGCACGGCGTGGTGCAGCGCCGTCCTGCCCCCCCGGTCTGACACGTTCACGCTGCTGAGGAGCGGGATGATGATGACCTCAGCGCAGCGCAGTGCCTTATTGGCCGCGGCCACGTGCAGCGGAGCCTGCCAGCTCTTGTCGCGCGCGTTGACGTCGGCAGAGTGTCGGATCAGCACGCGCACCGCGTCCTGGAACACGGGACACAAAACACTCGCAAACTGGAAAAATGCTTACCTCCGGGTTTCATCGTGACAGCAGACAAACACAGGGGATACAGAAGGAGCGAAATAAATTTTACGTGATTTAACATGTGGTGTGCAGGGTGACTCAAAGTCATTCTGCAGTTTGAGCAGACAGATGCACTCAGATTTGTGATCCTCTCGACCAAACTGCATGAGGCACATTAACTAACAAAGGAATGTGGAGCTCGGAGCCACAGCAGAGCACTCACCTCACTGCGCGACGCCACGGCTCTGTGCAGGGGAGTCAGCCACATGTTGTCCTTGGCATTTGTACAGACACAGACAGTTAATGTGAGATGGGTAAGTCTGTCAGTGTGAGGGAGAGGTGGAGAGAGGGACAGGGTGCAGATAGGATGGGATATTGTCAGAGAGAGAGAGAGAGGGTGCAGGTAGGATGGGAGTGTGAGGGAGAGAGAGAGGGACAGGGTGCAGGTAGGATGGGATATTGTCAGTGTGAGGGAGAGGTGGAGAGAGGGAGAGGGTGCAGGTAGGATGGGAATGTCAGTGTGAGGGAGAGGTGGAGAGAGGGACAGGGTGCAGGTAGGATGGGAATGTCAGTGTGAGGGAGAGGTGGAGAGAGGGACAGGGTGCAGGTAGGATGGGAATGTCAGTGTGAGGGAGAGGTGGAGAGAGGGACAGGGTGCAGGTAGGATGGGATATTGTCAGTGTGAGGGAGAGGTGGAGAGAGGGACAGGTAGGATGCAGGTAGGGAGAGGTGGGAGATGCAGGTAGGATGGGATATGTCAGTGTGAGGGAGAGGTGGAGAGAGGGACAGGGTGCAGGGTGCAGGTAGGGAGAGGTGGGAGAGGGACAGGGGGTGCATAGGATGTCAGTGTGAGGGAGAGGTGGAGAGAGGGACAGGGTGCAGGTAGGATGGGATATTGTCAATGTGAGGGAGAGGTGGAGAGACAGGGTGCAGGTAGGATGGGACTGTCAGGGAGGATAATGGACTATGAGCAAAGGTGAGAGAAAGTGAGACAGGAGTACCTGACAAGATGAGAAGCTCAGTGATCTCTGCGTCCCCCAGGAAGGCTGCAGCATGCAGAGGGGTCCGTTTCTCTGAGTCCTGGAAGAAACAAGAGAAGGATGTTCTCACCCAGCCACCGTGAAACACATCAACAACTACAACTAGGCTACAACAAGAACAATAACCATGATGATAACAGAATTAATACTTAAGATGTACATCTGTCTAAACTTCAAGAGTTTACAGTTTTATATACAATACATCATTCCTACTACTACTAATAATAATAATAATAATAATTCTGATAATACAAACCAAAGCATTGACATCCTCTGCCTTGTAGATCAGCATTCGGATTTCTTCCGGATCCCCATTAAATATGGCCTGGATCAGCGGGGGCTGGAAATGAAAATAAATAAAGACACACAGTAAAGAGACAGAAAGGTTGACAGGTGGCACTGGAGTCACTGAGTCCTGTGAGGAAACGCGAGGAAGGAAGCTGCAGAGCCCCAAACAGATTCACCTCTCAGAACAAAACAGGACGTCAAGGAACTCGATCACCAAAAAAACACACTGAACGTGCTTGCATTTGACATTCAGAACTATGCGCAGTAACTGATCATGTGAACTTTAGGGACGGAAATAAGACAGAGCCACGGTTTAATAAGACACACCTGTGCTTGCTGCCTATGCACACTGTGTCTAATCAAGCTCGCAGTAAAACCTGGACTGGGTTGCACTGCTTTGCAACAGGAGTCGGATTACCATCCGTGTACATTTCATTTGAGTGTGAGCTGCCAAGAATCAAAACTGTTAGTACTATTGAAAATGAAGGTTTATAAATTTGAAATGGGAAAGACATGCAGATTAACCAGCTCTATGTGCTGCTGTGCGTCTTCTTCAGTGTACGCTACTGCACAGTAAGCTTGTCTACAGGACTTCCAGTAGTTTTACTTTCCAATGAAATGAATAATGAATGAGAGGAGCAGATTGGCAGATTCGCTGAATTGTTAACCGGTAATTGTTCACGGTCAGCCTCCTAACAGCTGTACTGTAGGTCTTTATATAGCGCAGCATCGTGGACAATGTTATTCTACAGAGCTGCTGCAGTACATGAGTGGAAATGCCCTGAGCAGCACATGCTAATCAGATAAGGTCAAGTGCAACTCTTACAGGAAAGCCAAGTCAGTATAGCCAGTCCTGTGCTTTAAACAAACAATCACCATTAAGAGTTGGCAAACCTCCAGCATATCTCATCTGGTGTACAGTCGTCCCAGTTCATAAAAAAACACGGCATAGATGTACATTTAAAAACCAACAAGCCGTTCTAGTTTGGGATTTATACAATAAGTGAATAAGTCATGTGCAGGGCTCATCTTATTATAACAGAAATAATTTCACAGACTGAACTGCACAAGATGTCATCTCTTATAATGAGAGGCACCTATCTCCAGCACACAACATTCACATCTCCTATAATGACAGACACCCATCTCTTATAATGAGAGACCCATCTCCAGTGCACAATGCTTCATTTTCTACCTGTACAAGCACACAGCTGTACCCATTACAGTAGTACAGCACACATACAACCACTGCATCCCAATCTGCTGAGTGCGTGGCTTGAACACTGTGGAATTATAACCGTCCCAACTCCTGTACAATTCAGCGCTCGGTAAGGTCCCCCTTGAAAAACAAGATTCCAATCTCAACAGGTGTCACTCTACCTGGGAACAAAGACAGAAGTGCACAGACTGTAGCACCTGTTAAATGGCTCACTGGTGTCAGTCTTATTGTGTGGAACAGCCCAGAATGACTCGCTCACCACAACAAATAGGCAGTTTAATAGCAAGACTTTATTAAACCTCACAATCAGCATGCAACACAAAAAGGATCTCTAAACAAGCCTATTATACCTAACCTGTGGTTACACCATTCTTCAACAATTCTTTCTGTTGTAACTTTCCTCCTTTACAGCTTTGGAGTCCTCTTAGTCCTTCTAATAAACATCCTCACAATTCATTCATGTGACACACACACACAGCTAATGAGATACATCACTACAAGAGATTACAGCAGAAGACACCGACAACCTCCACACATCCTTATCAGAAACTTTCCACAAGCTTGCCTTTACATTTAATTTAAGGAAATACACAGAGAAAGCATAGCAACATACAAAACTAGAAAAATATTACAAAACCAACACGCATCTTGTAACAAACGCACACTGCATTCCAGACCAGAAGTGCGATGACTGGCTCCTGTCACCTGCTGCGAGAATGCCAAACTACTTTACTCATTAAATAATTACAGCATGGCAAAGCATTCTTCACATAACCTCACACTTTGGTAATAGGGACAGAGTCTTTAAAAGTTTGAATGCATATGGAATTCAGTATGCAGCCAGTGAAAGGAAATGGGAGTAGTGATTCTAAATGCAGAGATAGTGAACACAGCGATCCCTTGAGTTCAGTTAACTCACTGTTAGTACATGAACACTGTGCTGTAGTTGGGTCCCTTCTCTAAGTGCAGTGCAGCTCTCTCTTTACACACTCATGATAGTTTGGCCACGGTCCCTGGCAGCCTGTCCGCTGCATGCCTTTAATAGCCTGTCTCCATCCTCCAGGGGTGTGTGAGTGTACCCAGGTAAACTCTAGGCCACTTCCTCCCAGCCCTGGCACAGCCTGCAAACACCGTGGCATCTCGATCAGCAACACACCCAACAAGCACTGTGCCCACATACTTAAACAATGAAAACTGAAAAAGAATTTGTTTTCATTCTTTGAACTTAAACAATCTGACTCTGTCTCTTAATATAGTAAAATACTCTTTGTGAGAGACTTTATTTTATATTACTATAGAGCATTCAAAAACAGAAAACATCTCTAACCAAGGAGAATCACGATCCAACAGGACCCTTATCAATCACTTGAAGAAAAGTCATTGATAAACTGAATTTATTTAGTTTTCAGTTTGTCAATTACTTTTCTTCTTTATGAAGTATTTCAAGTGATTGATAAGTGTCATGTTGGATCTTGATTCTCCCTGGTTATAGAGATATGAGTATCCACTGTACCCAGAGATTTTCATAAAATTCTCCATTTACAAAACCGTTTGAGAACAACTTGCTAGTGTAGAGCATGACATCACTACACATCACAGGGAGGAGCAGGGCGAACAAAGAGAAGTTGTTCTTCTCCGAGTGGCTGAGTTCCGAAGGGCAATGGCTGAGCGCAGTGTTTCTTAAAGGACAATGGCATCTGAATGAGAGTTGCTGTGTGTATAAACCCAAAACAGAGCAGCAAACAAATAACATCTTTCATCTCATTCTGAACCCTGGACAGCGGGAATCACCACAACTACCAAGTTGTAGTCTTGGGAATTCCCTGTGTTTATTCCCCCGAATGTCTGGTTCATTTGTTTTCAGTCTGTCTGTCTGTTAGCTTGATACAAGATCTGGGGCAATGCAGAGCTGTTTTATTCCACAGAATCTGGAAGAAGGCAAGAATCAGAGAACTAGCTGTTTCACTTCCTCTCACAGGCAGCGAGAGGGAGGGGAGAGGCAGATGAGAGAGGAGAGAGAGAGAGAGAGAGAGAGAGAGAGAGAGAGAGAAGAAAAAGAAACCACACACACCAACTTAAATTTAGAAAACCCCACCCAGTACAGAGCGAGAGCATTTCATCTGATTCTACAAAGAAGGATGAACAGTTTAGCAAGACACATGTCTGTGGACTTCATTACAGCAGCCAGATAAAAACACAGAAACATGCAGTGCTGGGGCCATGAGAGACTGAGGAACACAGCTGGGTCACAAACTCCCACTGCTCCACTACAAACAACGCTGCTGTAGAACAGGGTGGATTCATGTCTGCAGAACTGCTACCCTGTCATTAGGTGTAAGTAAGTCAATACATTTCATAATCAACACAATAGAATGCTGTCCACTGGCAGTCTGAAGCACCTATTCACACTGCAGTAATTTGAACTGTAGGGATGGAATGCTTATTATCATGGCTTTTCTCAAACTTTCCCAGTATGTTCAAGTTAAACTGTTCAAACGCATGTAAAGTTAAACAGAAACAAAATCACAAGTCACAAATCCACCTTTAACCCTAATCCAGCCTCCCCCAGGGCAACATGCACAGGCACCCAGAGTGCCTGCTCGTGTCTCTGTAGACCTGGGAACAGTGAAGCAGACAAGAGGCAATGTACACTGTACACTGTAGCTCCTGCAGTGTGACTGTATCGGAGTAGAGAGCGGTGCGTCTGTATCGGAGCAGAGAGCGGTGCGTCTGTATCGGAGCAGAGAGCGGTGCGAGGAGCAGAGAGCGGTGCGTCTGTATCGGAGCAGAGAGCGGTGCGACTGTATCGGAGCAGAGAGCGGTGCGACTGTATCGGAGCAGAGAGCGGTGCGTCTGTATCGGAGCAGAGAGCGGTGCGACTGTATCGGAGCAGAGAGCGGTGCGTCTGTATCGGAGCAGAGAGCGGTGCGTCTGTATCGGAGCAGAGAGCGGTGCGTCTGTATCGGAGCAGAGAGCGGTGCGACTGTATCGGAGCAGAGAGCGGTGCGACTGTATCGGAGCAGAGAGCGGTGCGACTGTATCGGAGCAGAGAGCGGTGCGACTGTATCGGAGCAGAGAGCTGTATCGGAGCAGAGAGCGGTGCGACTGTATCGGAGCAGAGAGCGGTGCGACTGTATCGGAGCAGAGAGCGGTGCGTCTGTATCGGAGCAGAGAGCGGTGCGACTGTATCGGAGCAGAGAGCGGTGCGATCTGTATCGGAGCAGAGAGCGGTGCGACTGTATCGGAGCAGAGAGCGGTGCGACTGTATCGGAGCAGAGAGCGGTGCGTCTGTATCGGAGCAGAGAGCGGTGCGTCTGTATCGGAGCAGAGAGCGGTGCGTCTGTATCGGAGCAGAGAGCGGTGCGTCTGTATCGGAGCAGAGAGCGGTGCGTCTGTATCGGAGCAGAGAGCGGTGCGACTGTATCGGAGCAGAGAGCGGTGCGTCGGAGCAGAGAGCGGTGTATCGGAGCAGAGAGCGGTGCGACTGTATCGGAGCAGAGAGCGGTGCGACTGTATCGGAGCAGAGAGCGGTGCGTCTGTATCGGAGCAGAGAGCGGTGCGACTGTATCGGAGCAGAGAGCGGTGCGACTGTATCGGAGCAGAGAGCGGTGCGACTGTATCGGAGCAGAGAGCGGTGCGACTGTATCGGAGCAGAGAGCGGTGCGGATCGGAGCAGAGAGCGGTGCGATCGGAGCAGAGAGCGGTGCGTCTGTATCGGAGCAGAGAGCGGTGCGACTGTATCGGAGCAGAGAGCGGTGCGACTGTATCGGAGCAGAGAGCGGTGCGACTGTATCGGAGCAGAGAGCGGTGCGACGGAGCAGAGAGCGGTGCGACTGTATCGGATCGGAGCAGAGAGCGGTGCGACTGTATCGGAGCAGAGAGCGGTGCGACTGTATCGGAGCAGAGAGCGGTGCGTCTGTATCGGAGCAGAGAGCGGTGCGTCTGTATCGGAGCAGAGAGCGGTGCGTCTGTATCGGAGCAGAGAGCGGTGCGACTGTATCGGAGCGGTGCGTCTGTATCGGAGCAGAGAGCGGTGCGATCGGAGCAGAGAGCGGTGCGTCTGTATCGGAGCAGAGAGCGGTGCGTCTGTATCGGAGCAGAGAGCGGTGCGACTGTATCGGAGCAGAGAGCGGTGCGTCTGTATCGGAGCAGAGAGCAGAGTATTTGTATCGGAGCAGACAAGGCCAGGCAACCAAGCTGAGAGGGCGTCCTCAACTACTTCCTTCTCTCTTCCACTGGCAGGCAACTCTGCAATTAAACCCATAAAAAATATAAACAGAGCCTCAAAAAACACACCAAACTGAGCCTGGGCCAAACACAACATTTATTGGGACTGCGGAGGTCAGGGAGCAGCTGCAGCAATGTGTATCAAAATAAGACTCCCAGCGCATCCTGGTTTTACTGTAGCAGGAGTCTAATTAGCTGGTTTAGGCAGCAAGCCCAGAGGTGTCACAGGCCCCTGTACCTAGCATAGCACGGAACCTGCACAGCCACAGAAACGTACCACACAGACTCTGCGCTGGATCAGGGAGGTTGGCAGTTGAAAGGGGGTGGAGTGGAGATATTGCTCAGCAGGTTGAAGGTGTTGCACATGAATTAAATGAGTTGATTTGTTCCATTGTATCTGTGAACAGTGACTGTGTTTCTGTGCTGGATCACACCCTCTCAAAGAAGTAGCTATGTTAGCATCTGCAGGTCTCTGCTGATGCAAACTGCTCTCCAGAAACGCTTACAGGAGACTTGGGAACAGCTCTGTGCCACGGGGAGGACAGCAAGGAAGCAACGCACGGGGGTACCACAGTAATGAGCTTCTCACATGATGGCTTCCTGTATTAGGAAATCTCTCAAACCTGCAGCGTTCTGTACTGTGTACAAGTTGTATATCCCTGATGCGAGTCCAGCTTCACTAGGGGCATGTTCTGACAGGATGGCAGTGTGAGGGTACATGACTGCACAGCACACCTTTGTGGCACAAAGTGAACACTTTCTATGGTCCAGATAGCCGGTCCTGTCAGATTTCCAAGCCTGTTTTCAGTGACCATTTACTATTGACTGCAGTTTGCCTACAGTGTAAAACATGGGCCACTGTGTAACGGTTTAAGAAACTCTAACAGGATGAGTGAACCTGCCCACAGTTCTCGGCAGCAGCGAGCCCCATATAAGGCAGGTTTGCTCACTGAGGAGGCAAAACGAAACTGCACTTCCTCAGCGACACAGCCCATCACTGTTACCAGGGCAACCACCAGAGCTGCCGTTTGTCACAGCTACAGGGTCCTCAACTCGGAAGCCATCGCTCCCCTCAGCCTAAAGGACAGTGCTCCTGCGGTTCCAGTGGACGCTCACATCATCTTTTGATCAAATTCACATCATATTATTATTATTACCAGTTCATTTGCGTGCTTGAGCAGGACTTTTTTTTAACTTATTGTTTTTATTTGTAGTTTTTTGCAGAAAATAACACAGAATAACAGTTATACTGGTCACCATAATAACATTTTGCAGTATTACAGAGAGAAACACAGTTACAAGAAATACGTTCAACCTTGTAGAGGGTACATTCAGTTAATGAAGTAATTAGAGAAATGAAATAGGCAATAAGAAAAGTGAATAAGTAAATAACAAAAATATATAAATAATAAAAAAAGGGGGGCGTTACATACTTTCTTTACAGTTCTTACATGTTTAGTATATTCATAGCTGGGGTCCATCTCTCTCAGAACATTTCTTTCTGCAATCTTAACATACATGTGATTTTCTACATTACAAACACACCCCTAATTTTGTTCAGCCACATCTCATGTGTTGGAGGCTCGGCTTTAAGCCTATTCACAGTGCTAGTAAGATCCGCAGAAGATACTTCTGATCTCTGCCGTCCACATCGTCTGGGAACACTAAAATTGCAACCTGGGAGTCCTGTTATATGCGTACAGCAAATATATCAGTGACTACTTTAAAAACTAACTTTCAGTAGTCTCTCAATTTAGGGCAATTTGAAACGGATAGAGCAATCTGGGCAGGAGATTCATTCTGATAACTTCCACTCTGCCCAACAAAGAAAGGGGTAAAACAGACGAGGGATCTAAATCTTTTTTAATCTGCTCGCTAAATTTGGAGTAGTTTGCTTTAAATACCTTATCTAAGGAGGATGGTTTGGCCATTTAAATGAGAACGAGGTTTTAACCTGTTGAGGATCATCCTGTTCGGGCGTCCCTGTTTTGTTCCCCTCTCCAGTCTAAAAGAGTCAGAGATACTGCCGTTAACTCGCACTGAGGCTTGGGGGGAGGAGTACAAAATCTGGATCCATTTTAAAAAATCTGGACCAAATCCAAACGAGTTAATGTCTGGAATAAAAAAGCCCACGACAACCTATCAAACGCCTTTCCAGCATCTAAAGAGAGAACCACAATACCTCGGGAATGTGCCACAACATTCACAAGTCTATGTATACTGCCTCCTGAGTAACGCCCGGTTATAAAGCCTGTCTGATCAGGGTGGATCATTTCCTTCATAATTCAGTCTTTGCGCTAAAATTGTTGTTGTAGGTCGTGGGTAATGAGATTGGGCGATATGATCCACACCTGGTTGGGTCTTTGACCCTCCTTAGGATTCACAGTTATGATTGCATCCCTCCATGTAAGGGGAAGCACTCCTGACTCGAAGGTGAACTCATTTCTGTAGCTGTCAGGGCCAGGGCTTTTATTATTTTTAAGGTTCTTGATTACTTCATTTATTTCCATTGCAGTAATGGGTTCATTTTATTTTCTTTAACAGTGCTAACGGTAATTGTGGGTTATCTATACTCTGAAGAAAATCCTTAATTTCTTCCGCATCTTTACAAGTATCAGTGTTTTTGCACAGCATCCCATAAATCTTGGTAAAGGCTCCAGGTATCTGCTCTGGCCCTGTTTAAGACGCTGTTATCTTTGCCAGCGGTTTGAAGTTTCTGCAATATGGAAGAAGCTTGTTGCTTCTTTAGTTGAGAAGCTAGAAGCCCACTGGCCCTGCAACCATGTTCATAATAACGCCGTTTCAGAAATCGCTAATTCCATTCTATTTTTCCGATCAGTAAGTTACTGAGAGATCCACGGGCTTCATTAAGCTTAATTCTTGAAGATTGCTGTTGTTTATGTTGCTGTTCTAAATTATATATTTATATATAGGGAATCTTTTTTTCTTTTCCTAGTAGTTGAAAAAGAGAACATGCAACCTCTCAAAAAAGCTTTTGCACACTGTCAGAGTATCACAGGCCAGGTTATTAAATTCAAAATATTGCTGTAACTCAGTACTAATAAAACTTTTAAACTCTGAAGCATTCAGCTCCCATATCACCGGTGCATGGTCTGACAATGTAATCGACAGAATTTTTGATTTAGTAGTAAAAAAATAGTCTATTCGGGTAGAAAGTAAAGTCATAGGGGCTCCCGAGCGGCGCATCCAGTAAAGGCGCTCCGCGAGGATGTGCCCCAAAGCCTGGAGATTGCAGGTTCAAACCCAGACAAAGTCACTGCTGACCGGGGGTTCCTAGGGGGTGGCACACAATTGGCCGAGCGCCGCCCAGGGGGACCAAGGGCAGGTCGGCCAGGGTGTCCTCAGCTCACCACGCACCAGCGACCCCTGTGGTCTGGCCGGGTGCCTGCAGGATTGCCTGTAAGCTGCTCAGGGCTGCATTGTCCTCCAACACTGTAGCTCTGGGTGGCTGAATGGGGTGTCTGCAGTGTGTAAAGATGCAGGTGGCTAAGTACAGTGTTAACAACCTGCATAAAACCTCCCTAAAATCAGTTTCAAAAGTTCACTTCTGGATGCATTGTAAAGGCAGAGGAGAGAGGGGAGAAAAGAACAAATTTACAAGTTACATGACTTATGTGTTACGATTGACCACAAATATACTGACATTTAAATGACTGGCTACAGTGTAACAGACTCAGAAGTCAGTCTCTGTGGTGAGATGGTTTTTAATAGCTCAGCTAGATTTCATGATTCTTCCCGAGACAGGAAGTGTCTCTGCTGAGCAGAGAGCAGCAAGCAGTTTCTGATAATGTCTGCCGCTCATGCTGTGAATGTTTCATAACACTGCTTTTTGTGCAATATGTGTTATTACTGCTTAGGATTGTTTTAAAGCAGCTTATCAGTGTCCTAAAATTTAATTTATATACTGCAAATGCACCTCCGTCCACCTGAAACCACGCACTGCACACTTATGTGATGTGAGATTAGTCAATCACTCACATGCGTCACTTTGACTGCAAGGATGGAAATAAGACTCCTATTGCACAGCAGTTTGGGGCATTCCTGGTTTTACTATGACTAATGGACCAAGCTTGTTACCTGTACACTGTGGCTAATTGAGGTGATAGTAAAACCTGGAATGGATCAAACTGCTATGCAATAGGAGTCTTACTTCCATCCTTGTTGACTGTCATTTTACTGCTGCACTAGAATATGAATACTATACATAGTAAACTATAGTGCCAACAACTGCCATGCTAAACCCTGGTTGCGGGGGGGGGGTCCTGTAACAGTTGACAGCAAGGCAGTGGAGTGTTATTAATCCACAGCAGCAGGTAGCAACCCAAATCAAACTCTTAAACTGAGGGAACATGAAGCCACTTTGTGGCTTGGAACTTGGTGTCAGGAGACTATGTTTCAGGCTGCTGCACGGCACACCAGGGGAGACTTGGGGTTTGATAGAGCAAAGTCACCTCAAACCAGTTCTCCCAGAACCAGCTTTCAAGCCGTTGTTCCTGAAAAAGTGGCTTTCTTGTAAAGCACCAGGGAGTGAGGCTACAGTAGTCTGCATGGCATTTTAAAACAGTTTCCACTCGATTTAGTAAAAGTGCATGCAAAGCTATATGCAATGAGTTTGCAGCTTCAGTAATTAAGATATACCGTTTTAAGTATGGTGGGGAATGTTAAACAATTAAATCACAAAGATTTTTTTTTTTTTTTTTTTTTTGCCTTGGGACCAAATAAACTCGGGGGGGTCCACGAAGTTGATTTATTTGAGCACTAGCCAGTGTCGACACAGACATAAAAAACCAGGTAATTAAATCAAGCAGTCTCACTTAAACTAGTCTGTGCTCAAAGGAATGAGAAGCTGGGACGTAGACTACATTGCGAGTACTGTAAAATGTTATATTATATATACACAACCGAAAGAAACACTCAAGTAATCGGTCTGCTTATTTAAAATAATGACAGCCAATAACACACTTCCTCTGCAACACCTCGCAAGTCGCACTCACTGAGGAAGATGGAAATGAGGAACCTAAAAAATACAGCTACTGCTTGAACAAAAACACATTTCTGTGCTGAGAGAAAGAAAACGCGCTTCCCGTTCTGCTTGTTATCTGTTACAAAACAACGATACGATGCTTTGTTCCTTTACAGTATACATCTCATTTTAAACGGTCGTATTACAGTTCTTATATTTAAAATAAGATGTTAATCGTTGGCGTTGTTTGTTTTACATTTTTGACAAGAAGCAGCAAACCACGAAAAACATATCCATCTGACAAGGCGGCAACGTCACAAGCAAAGACAAAATAATAATTAAAGAAGGTATTTTACAACGCGTTAATAACATTTGAACATCCCTGTCAAAAACACAGACCTTGTTAGTGTTGTATCTCACTGCCCTGTTTTCCACGACACGCAACACTACAAAATAACCAAAACACACCAACAAGATCGCCTGGACATTTCACAGCTACCGACTGCACAAATCAAATCGGGCATTGATCGGGACAACATTATACAGTCCAGTATTGACACTTTTCTTTTTGCAAAACGAATCAAATGATTTTTTTTCTATCCTTACCACGTATATACACATATACATATACATATACATATATACACACACACACACACTAAGTGCGATTCATTTTAAAACCACTTACCTGGTCAGTGAGTTTGAGAACAGTCATGCCTCTTGCAGTACAGAGATCACATCAAGACTCGGTGCACCAATCGCTTCAGAAATGCGGGTAGGTAATCAATTCCTCTTTTTTGCTGTGAAACGATCCTTCTTGCAGCGGTAATGCCAGCACTGCAGTAGTGCTAGGGCCCGTCTTATATTCAGCCGCTCTGCAGATCCTGTGCTATCCCGAGTTAGACACGCAGGCTGCGGTGCGCTTGACTCACAGCAGCCGCTAGCACGGTGCAGTGTTTGAAGATGACGGGGAGGGATAGTGGAGTGGTGATTTACTGCAGGGACACTCGAATTCATTCGCCGCACACTCACACTCCAGCACTCCGCTTGGATGGAGCTCCGAATACAGGAAGTCCTCTTTCTAGCTCCTCCACTCATCTGCAAAGCCTGACATCACGGCTCCCATCGACCAGCAAAGAACTCGCTGTGTGTCGTGCAAGCCGGGCGGCAGCGGCCCCTGCTGGGGAGACGCGGGATTGCAGCCCTGCCTTGTCAATGCATTGACTTTTAAACACAAAGTAAACTAGGAGATGTAACGAAGTGAAAACAGCGCAGGGCAGTCCTTCCATCCGTTCTCAACCGAAATTCTGCCTCACAATGAAAGATATAGAATACAATTCACGGCTTTACATTCGTTGCATTTCTGTAAGCAATAACTTCGTTTTTTGTGCAATGCTATTTAATTTACAGATAACTATAGGATTATTAAGGATTATTATGTAGGAATACTGAAATTATTGTGTTATTATTATTATTATTCTTTGTGTGTCTCTGTGTGTGAATGTTAACACAATACAATTACTTAATAAGTTACAGGAAGAAAATCAGTTTTGTTTAAATTCAAATTATTCAAATGACTTCCTATCTAGCAGTAATTTTTGTTAACTCTTTAGTTATTAACTCGAACTGAATAAATTCAATGACAAAGGTTTCTCCTAGAGGTCTTTCTCAGTGTTTCAGTGCAACCTTTGTCACTGAATTTATTCAGTTTCTTTAGTATTTCTAACGTGTATGGATGATGAATCCGGATCAAACCAGCCCCCTGCTCCCCCTTGTAAGCTGTGGTCATGATGAGCAACAGTAGAGTCTAAAGCAGTTTTGTGCATACAATAATCTCCATTCACCAAAATCAGCCTCTCGGTCAACAGGGCCCGCTGTGTCATTTACATACCATAATCGAATTCCTGGTCTATTTTTCTTGAAAGAAAATAAACTTCTAGTCAACATATTTCTTTCTGACCGCCGAACCCGCATTGTACAGCAGCTACACAGCTTCCCAGGGAATGTATTTTAGATTTAGGCCTTTCTATTTTCACCAGTTCACTGAAACACTCAGCAGGCTTAGCCCTACTCTCCAACCAGTATTGGGACAGATTAGTAAATGCACAACAGCCCCTTACAAAAGCCTATACTGTGGGCAACTTGTATAAGGGACTGGGCATGGTGATATTGCATTGTGCAAAATTAAAAATATTCACATAAAAAAGGGTTATATTCAGAAACAGCACTCACGTGTTAGTGCTCACTTAAGTGTGCCAAGTTAAATGCTTTTCTCATTTAACACTAACACGCAAGTGTTTCAGAATATGGCCCAAATACTCCTCAAAGTCTTTATTCTGCATGGCAGAACTTTAAACTGTTGACTAAGACTCTGTTGAAAGGCTGGAGATGCAGGCTGGCCTTGGCAGCATGCCGACACACACACAGTGATTTTAGTCATGTGAAATCATACGCTTCCTCTATCACTGCTGCAACAAGCAGCTTCAGCAGCCTCCAGTTCAGAAACGGCACGCGTGTTCTTTACAGGCCTGTTCTACTTGGAACCACAGGAACCTCCCTTCACACAGCCCTTGCACGCTGGCTTCAGTTTTACTTCCCCAGCTGAGCTGTACTCTTGAAAAACTGAACTACCTTTAATCAGCTTCTAATAAGAAATACAAGTTTATTAAGCAGGGCACTGCCCCACACCCATACATACATTATATATACATACATTTTATATATATTACACACACACACACGCATAAACACACGCAGAGCAAAGCTCAGGAGCACTTGGAACGGTGACAGCAAACACCAAGAGTGTTTTCAGAACTGGACTGTTCCTCCAGACAGCACGTTAACTGGGAACATCATTTTTATACTATGAATGATCTGTTATTTTTTTCTGTTGATAAGTTCCAGATACACCTTACATTTGTTTCTGCAACATCTTTAAACTCAAGAAACATTCAAGGGGAAAGTAAGTGTTTTATTCAGCTGACCTCTGTTCAGTTTGATCAGCCTGGTTCTCAGTACCTCTGGCCAGCATGCAGAACCAGGAAGCTGCCTGCATCTCTCCTGTCAGATTGCAGCTCCGCCTGATCGGATCCAGATGCAGGAAGTTCAACTCAGAAACAGACACACCTTCCAGCCCAGCTGGGAAACTTACTGTGCAGTTAAGAGCTCTGCTTCCCCCAGTTCTGTATTCAAACACTTACAATCAGCATCTCACAACAGGAATGTGCAAAGAAACCCTGTTTTAAATACAGCACTTTTCACAATGTGCCTGTGCAACAGGATGAACTGCTGCTACAGTCTTCAGCAATACAGTACAGCTGTGAATGGACTCTGCAATAAAATTGATGATGGGATTCTTATTTAAACGATAGCAATATTGAGGGCTATTAGCCACCAGTAGCACCTGGAACAGCAGAGAGAAGTCAGCAAACCTGCATTCTACATACAGGCGTTGTTCAGACAATAGAACTGGGGCAAACTTTCTTTAGAGCTTGCTCATTTTTTTTTTTTTTGATCGAGTGATACAAGTTATGGAAGAACATAACCTTAAACTTGCAAGTATTTCACAAAGCCTTGTTTTGACCTCTTCCTCTTTTCTGCAAAACAGATGAATGATGTCCAATAAGACAAATACCTCTAACTCTGAAACTAACATATTTATAACAGGTCTACACATTTAGTTTGAAAAATAATAATAAAGCCAAGAAAATCATTTTTAGCTGGTGCATGCCCAGCATCTGATCCCTGGTATTTACTATAACCAGTCAGGACTCCAGTTGCAAGAGCTGTATTTGGTTAACCGGTCAGTTGGTAAGTGGGGTTCAGTGAATTGCATAGGGGTTTCAGGAGAGTTGTAATGGGGGAATGAATGCAAGGGGCTGTAGCTTTGTGTCAAGAATGTTAGTTAATGCAAAGGGAAAACAAAAAGACAAATTTAATTTTATACACAAATGTTTATTCTGTCAAATAAAGAAACATCCCATTAGCACAAGAAATGGAATATTAACCTTGATAAAAAAAACAACAGATTTGCTCCACAGAACATTTTTTTATTTTTTATTTGACTTTGTTGCCTCTACGGAGCTTGACTGGCTTCACATTACTTGCACGCTCTTCACCGTTTCTGTTAGAAATTTGTATCTGCTCCAAGCCTTTTTGTTTCTATAACAATTCTACTGTTTATATGCTTGGTTGCTGTAGTTTCTTTTTGTGATAGTTACTCAAGCATTACGCCGTATACACTACAAGTGTAACAGTACAACAACCAAACATACATTTTTATAAAATCATGTTAAACAAAACAATACAACGGGCGACTAGAGATACTTTATTTTAAAATGTAAAACAGGTTTCCCCTAAATAAAGATGCTGCAATGCAACAGATTTAATTGAATGTTTTGCAATACAGCCCCTACATAAAGAAAGTCGCTGCAAATGGAGCGCTTAGATAGGCTTGTGATGATTTACAACAGCCTTCATCACCTACCGATAACTGGTCTGTCACACGAAACAGGTTCAAAGCAGGAGGGGGGGGATGGGGACGGGGACAGGGACAGGGAATCTGGAATCCTGGGTGGAGCGAATAATAAAAAACAAGGTGTGTGAGGTTACAAGGAGTACTCAAGCTCGTAGCGGACGAAGGGGTTCTTTTCGTCGTTATACACGCGGGGGTAGTGTGCAATCAGAGCATCCTGGGAGCCGATGTAAATGGAGTTGTAGATCTTCCAGTAAACGTCCCTCACCTTCCTTGCTGGGTGGAACAAGCCCTGAGAATCACAGAGGGAAGGTCTGTGTTATTGCACACAGGTCTATATATTTCAAGCATCTCTTCAATATCATGCACATCAGAACCTTAATAAACCTTTTTTATATATAGTAAACATTTTCTAAATGTAGTACATCTCAAAAACATGAAAACCCAGCAACCACAAATCCTAAGTTACATGAAAGTCCTGTAAGTTTGCAGTGCGTTCACTATTAATAAAACAAAAAAAAAATCCCCCCCCCTACACACACACAAACTAAATAAGGCATATTAACAACACTTAATGCAAAACACCCCCCCCCCCCTCCCTCCAAAAGACGTATTTACAAATCATTAAAATAGTTCAAAATAGTCCTTAAAGACTACACCCACAAACTGCATGGATTTTCTTCCCCATACCTGTAGGCAGTACTGCAGCATGCGGCAGGGCCCGATGGCAACGCGCAGCCCCTCCAGTGCCCCCATGACCGCCTGGATGACATGGGGCGAGGTCTCGAACACGTTGGGCCAGACGTAGTTCAGCAGGTGATTGAGGGAGTCCTCACAGCCAAACCCGTACACACCTAGAGACATGTGCTGCACCACCGCACTGGCTGTCTGCCTGTGCACCAGGTCTCTGTGCAGAAAAACAGGGAGGGGAACAAATACAACATTAGTTCGGTTAGCCACACACAACTTAAACATAGAAGATTCAGTTCAATATATTTAACACCGAAAAGTGTTTGTAACTACCTCCTGCTTCAATAGTTTAACCCCTCCCCCAGTCGTAAACATTTAGAATCGTTCCTAAGTTTAACAGTTGCCAAAGATATGCAGGTCAGTTGAAGTCTTTATACAGTAGGGTGTGTACAGTATGGTTTTAAAAAAAGTATTTTCCATGTAGTCTAGCACAGTCTCATCCTGTGTTTTGGTTTATCATAAAGGAACAGCACTTCCTAAGATGGCTTTAACTAGGGACACATTTTGCAATATGTTACAGCTATGAACAACTACTGTGTCTTCTCTAATCACCCATTGCTGTCAAACCCTTTAGTTAAGGAAAGAGATGCTGCACTGCATACAAGACAATCTCCTCCTCACCTGTCCATGAGAGCGTCCTCCAGCAGTGGCGTGACTGCGTAGATGTAGTCCTTGCCCATCTCCCCGATGTACTCAAAGAGGAAGGAGAGGGACTTGAGCACGCCGTTCTGCACGTTGAGCTCAGGCACACGGTACTCGTTCATGAGCGCTGGCAGCACGGTGAAGGGCGAGCATGTCTCCGCCACGATAGCGATGGCCACGGTGGTGCACACGCGGTTCTGTCGCTCCTGGACCTTCAAGTTATTGAGCAGAGTGGCCAGCACATCATGAGGGCTGCCAGTAGGAGAGGAGAGGAGAGAGAGATAAGATACACACAGGTTAGAACAGCCAGGGTAGTGCATCAGATAAATAATGCAAAATATCTCAGTGGAAACCCAGACTAAAGTGATTAGATTACATTTAAAGAGTATGTTTCAAGAACTATCACATTATAAATCTTTGATTGAATACATGGTGTATAACTACAGTTGTTTGCTGCTGGTCACGTTACCAGGACACCCTGGTAAAGGAAGCCTTGGTGTTTATTTAAAATGCACCAGCTCTACTCCATCTGGGACCACTCGCAAGGAATGGCTGGACCTTAAAAAGAGTAAGTAGAGGGGTTCTGAAAAATATACCGTTAGATGTCGTCACTGTTTAACATATCCTTAACTTTATTAACATCTTGACAACTTTCTACGCTTTTAACTGAAGTGTATCAACATTCTCTTCAAAAAAGTCAGCTCTAGTGCACATATAGTGTAAGGATTATTGCCCACACAGTGTAAAACCGGTAACACAGCAAGAACAATCCACGATGTGGTACGGAACAGAAAAGCCAGAGCACTTACTTTTTTTTTTTTTTTTTTAAATCGCTCTTCCTGCAGCGATTTAGAGGACAGATCTTAAACTGCAGTGCAATAGTGCGGCCATTTTGAAATAGACTGTAAAGTTATAAGTTGTCAATGTTATTTAAACTATTGTAGCAACGCGTGGGGGGACAACACTATTTATCAAAACCCCACAACTTACACCAGCACAATGGTTTAAAATGCAGATGCGCACTTTGGCAGGGAGAAGGGCAGAGCTGGACTCACCCGATGGCCTTGGCGATGTAGCCAAAGGTGTTGACAGTGGCTCTCCTAATGGCTTTCTTGTGAGCCTTCAAGAGTTCCAGCAGCTCAAAGCAGATCCTCATCCATTCCCTGGCTGAGACGTACTCAGCTCCCCTGTAACACACACACACTGGGTTAGATACAGGAAACAAACAGGAGACAGTGTGTACACAGTGCCTCCATTAAACCAGAACCTCTACCAGTGATGGAAGAGCAAACTAGGGACTAAAAAGGAAATCTATATAATGTTATTGCACGATATGGATAATTGATTGCTAAACTAGTTTTGCGCTGTATGCTCTTCATATATCCTACACAATGTACTGTGTGCATTATATATTATATCCACTTCACTGTTTTTAGTAAGTGTTTATCTTTAATAATTGATCTGGTAAGAATCTCTGTAATTGTTATATTGAAGTTAGACACTATCTTAAATTTGTATTTATTTGCCATCGATACATGCCTGGGGGACAAATCAAGAGAAATCAGCCAATTGAATAAACCAAGTATACAGTGCACTTGTGCTATGTTCATGAAACATTGATGTTTTAATTGTTGTTAAGACAGGCACTGTGCTCTAGCAGCAGCTGCGAGTATGGAGTCCATCTGCAGCAGAACAAAGTCTCCCCCTCTTCTTACCGGTCAGCAATTCGTCCGACCAAGTCGATGCAGTTCTCCTGGACCTTCTCGTGCCTGTTCTTCAGGATGGGCGTCAGTCTAGGCAGCAGGTCCTTGATCGGGGGAGTCATCTTGTGCATACCTTTAGAAAACAGGATTGACTCTGGTTAACAGAAGCAAGCATGGAAAGGAAACAGGCAAACAAACACAGATCTACTCTGCATCAACTTTTTACTGTTTGATATACATCAACAAACTAACCCTAGATTTGAAGTACTGCAGGACTAAACTTTATTCTCGATAATCTTTCAGGGCTTTCTGTTAATACACCACAAAATGTCAGAACTTTTATTGGACTAAAGACTGTTTTGGTTTTCTTGTCTGTCATAAGTGTACAGAAGTGTAAGCAAGAAGAAAGAGTAACATACCGATAACATTAACAATGGCCTTGAGCGCCCCAAGAATGCTCCCCAGCACTTCGGGGTACTCCTCTCCCAGGTACTCGTACAGCACCACCCCCAAGTGACCCATCAGCTTTTCCTGGAAGGAATATAATAAGTACACTGTCAGTGCACAGGTTACAAACACACACTAGAAACACTTGGCATCCTACAGAGGATTAAATCCCTGGCAATGGATATTATTGTTATTTAGCAGACGCCTTTATTGTCGGTACAGCTGGACCCAATTCACCTCCTGGCAGGTCTTCATGACGACGGCGGTTCTGGAAATGAGGTCCGCGGCTTGCTGGCGCACTTTGGCGGACTTATTGTTGAGACGCCACAGGACGGTACCGCAAATCTGGGGCAGGTAGGGCTTCACACGTTTCCCAAGCGCATTCACCACCGTGCCAAAGCCATTGAGCATCACGGAGTCCTGCAGAGACGAGCAGAGTGTAAGCAGGATGCTTCATGAACTCCTGGGATACCCAACATCACCTTTAATAACAATCCCCCAAGCCGCAATACTGCAGGGTTCACAATCACGACATCTTTCACAACTAAATACACATCCTACTACTAGATGTTTCAGGCTTTATTTAACACTATGTTGCATAAACATTCTTTAGAAAAAAAAAAGACAAGGTATTCTCTCATCATGAGATAGTGCGCCACCAATGGATGTAAATAAGACTCCCTTTGCTTAGCAGTTTGATCCATTCCAGGTGTCTTATTGCCATCACCAGTATAAATCACCAGCAGCTTTACTCAGTACCTGCCCATCACTACCTCCACACAGCTCTCAGTACTCAATGACTTCTAGCCAATGCCCACCTAGGTGACCCTGTCCCTCCCCATCCACCTCACCTCAGTAGTCTGCTCCTGGAAGGCGTACAGGATGCCGTCGATAAGCTGCTCCTCCAGTTTGTGGTCAATGTCAGCAGCCCCAAGGTTGCCCATGATCTTCTCTATGGTCTCCATCACCATCTTGCGGTACTGCTCCGCCTCGTCCTTCAGGTCGTCCACGATGCGAGAAATGATCTCTGCAGCGCCCACCTTGTTAGCCAGCTCCACCGTGGTGTCCACCAGCTGAGGAGAGGGAGAGGACAACAGAAGTGTTAGAGCTATCCAGAAACACATGCTTTTCTTGCAAGGTTATAGACAGCAGCTCTTCAGTTTGTATTTGTTTTGTGATGACATAGCAAAATCTAAGAAATAATAATCTGGTGCTTTGCTTTAATCACAAATTTTGCTAAATGCATTATATTAAGAGTATATATTATGAGCAGCATGGATTCAGTTTACACTTTCTTGCTTCTTGCTTTTGAACAGTCAAGTGCTCTCAATTGTTGTCCGGTATTCGATTAGGAAATTGTTTGCCGATTGCACCTCTACTTACAATCACTACAGTGAAGGTCTCGGCAGTAGCTGATTGGGAACTTGATTTCTGCTGCCTTTGCTCGCTGTAATTAAATGTCCCTTTTGCATTTACGCCGAAAGTAATTTCCATCTGTCTGATGAAATGCCATTATGGGGAAACCAGAGTTTTTAATGGTGCACACCTGTCTGTAGTTCCTCCTGTCCAGCGCCATCCTGTGCTGCCAAAAGTGTTTGAAGAAGGCCGGCAGGATCTCTGTCTTGATGTAATTTGCTTCCACGCCGTCTGTGCCACAGCACTGCTTCACCACCTGCAGAAAGGAAAGGGTAGTCAAGACTGTAGCAAGTAACACTATCCCTAACTGAACTGCAGCAATGACTAAGTAATTATTTTCAGGGGAGTAGTGAGCAAATCATCGCTACTTGGTCAGCCATCTCAATGCTGTCTGTATAAGCCCAACTAAGTACATCTAGTAAACTCTTCAGAAGAGGTATAAATCCTGTGTAAAACTCCAATAGCAACGGATTTCCAAAATTCCATTACATTTTGCAGTCTTCATTTTTATCATTTATAATACGTCAAGGCATAGTGTAGGTCTCAACAGAAATCAGGTTTGTACAGTTTAAGCAATCAAGCTTTGTTTCATAGTCCTCTTACCCAAACTGCACAAGAGGACATCTCCTATAACAAGACATTCTGCACACAACTCAATGGTTTATAAATACTGTGGGGCCAATCTCCGTTCAAAAACAGAGGCTGCTGGTAATAGATTCAAGGCTGTTGAAGGTACAGTCAGTTTGGAGTGGTCACCCCTCCTCACACCCTCCCTCTCTCACCTTGAGCACAATCTTCTTCATTTCCTCGTCGGGAGACTGGAACTCTCTGATGAGGATCAGCATCACTTCCCTGGTGTAGTAATTGGCATACTCTGCGTCCATCAGGGGGATCAGGTAGCCGATAGCCTTCAGGAAAGCAGCCAGACCCTGAAGGGGAGAAAACGAGAATACAGCAATCAGCAACCTCCAACAACGCAACAAATCCTCCCAGCAAAACATTCAAAAACCCCACAAAGCTGTGGCTTCATAGACTATTAGTAATCCAAGATTGAGGCCTGGGCCTGTGTATTTCTTATTTAAACAAATTTAATAAACAATTTTTTTATATATAAGTTTTTTTTCAGGTAAGGCATTGATGGCATCACTTCACATTAAATTAATGAAGCAATAATCCCTAACGCCAGAACAAACCTTCAGGAAATTAGTCTGACCTCTGGGTTTTGTTCAGATTTCGTTTAATTGAAGGTGTTGAGTGGGTGCTCACCTTGCCTCTGTGCTGCCGAATACCTTTCCACAGGGGCTTGAGCACAGAGTCGAAGGACTCGATACCGTAGGGGGTGGCTGCCTCAGCCAGGGCAGCGATAGCCAGAGCACTGATAGTGCGCACCTTCTGCTGCTCATCCACCAGACCTGAAACAGAAACAGGGAGATTCACAACAAGACACACAGCAGACAGTGCAATAAAACTCAATATAAAACCCACCCACTAGACCTGAAACAGGGTTAGCATTAGAAACAATATAAAAACATTTAAAAATAGAAATGGCATCTTTAAAAAGTATGCAAGTGGCTTTAGCACAGGACTTAAGCTGCACAGTCCAAGTAGAAATGTTTAATTTCAAAAACATCCAAACTTCAGGATTAAAAATGTTTACATTTAATATTAGGAATTTTTGCTACTAAATCAGAAAAGGCATCATAAAAATCCCTCCAAGTGCCGTTACTTGTTTATGACATAATACAAATTGATCTGGAAAGAAACCCGAATCTATATTGACAATAAAATTGAACTCCCTTGACCTGTACATTAAATAGTCTAATTGTATATCAAATGCATGTTTTTCAGAATGATTACCTTGAAAATTTGACCCTTGGAAAATGTTTAACTGTTTTAACTCAACTATTCACATCTCTAACGAAGGTTTGAACTCCCTTCTACGCAGTCAGAGAACTACCCAGTAAACTCCTATTACAGTGAGTGGACTCCACTGTAAAGAGTCCTGCCTACCGTGCTCAATGATCTCCACCAGGCTCCTGAGATGGGGCAGGATGGCACAACCCATGAGGATGGCGATCTGCTGCACGATCTTGATGCCAGTGTGCCTGGCCTGCCAGGACTTCTTGCTCTTGCACACGGCCTTGAGGAAGGGGAGCAGCGAGGGGATCCCCAGCGCCGAGGCCACCACTGCGAAGGCGCGGGCCGTCGTGTTCCTCACATACTCATCCATGTTGTCAATGTCAGGGCGCATGGTGGAGATCATGGTGGCCAGACCAGCAGCCTGCAAAACAGATAGGTCAGTCTCCCTCTCTGCACGTACCTACTGTACAGAGAGCCCGCAAAGCATCAGACAATACCGCATTGCTTCAGAATCGCTATTTAAAACCACTAAATTCCCTCCACTGGTTACAATCCTTTTGTATAGAAGGCTAAACTTTAATGTTAATATAGCACTTTTGTGATGTTTCACGCTCACCTTGGCCAAATTGGAGATTATTTCTCTGCCCTCCACTCTGGCATAGTAATCTTCATCAATCAACAAGGGTTCAATAACCACGAGAATCTGAAATACACAACAGAGCATGGGGTTAAATTCAGGGCAACACTGAAAATGACTGATCTACCCATGAAAAAAACATTGTAGGGCTCTTGAGTGGCTCATCCAGTAAAGGCACTCTGCATGGAGTGCAAGATGTGCCCTATAGCCTGGAGATCGCGAGTGGGAGTTCCTAGGGGGCGGTGCACAATTGGCCGAGCGCTGCTCGGGTAGGGAGGGCTTAGATCGGTAGGGGAATCAAGGGCTCACCGGGCATCAGCAACCCCTGTGGCCGATACGGGATCTGTGGTTCTGCAGTGGAGCCGCCAGACCTGTGTTGTCCTCCAGCATTATAGGTCTGGTGGCTCCGCTGTGGATCCGCAGTGCGAAAAATGGCGGATTGGCAAGAGCATGTTTCGGAGGACGAGTGTTTCAGCCTCCGTTTCCCCGAGTCGGCATGGGGGTTGCGAGTGGTGAGCCGAGGATACAGATAATAACTTGGCATACTAAATAGTGGAGAAAGCCGTGGTAAAAAATTGGCAAAAAAAAAAGAAACATTGTGTTTCCTGTTTATAATACGCGTCATTAACCATTTACTTCCGACAACATAACTAAATTCATTTACAATTTCAGATTATTAAAACATTAGCCGTTACTGCATGGAGCTGTGAATCCAAAGCAAATACCTTGACATCACTTATAACAAGCTGGGAATTTAAATGTCAAATACACTTTGGAAAACCCACACAAAAACAGGAGGTCTTGTCTTTTTAAACCCCAGAACTTACCTTGTGTACATAGGGCCGGACCAGGTCGTCCAGCTTGTATAGGATCCTGTCAATGACCTTCACCAGAAGATGGCGCTCCTGATCCTCCAGCGTGGGGGACATCAGCAGGGGCAGAATCTGATTGAAGAGCGGGCCAGCCCCAAACTCACGGGCTTTATCTGTGATCTGACGGAGCGCGGCCTGGGATTCAAATAGAGACACAGCAAGGTCAGAGCGGCGCAGGCAGTCAGTTAATGCGAATTCAAGTGAAAAATGGCAGTGCCGGAAAGTGGAGCACAAAGTATTTTTAGTCTTGTGCTCACTATTAAAAGGTACAGTGATGACAAGAGTGAATAATGGAACATTTAAACTAGTGCTCATTGTCAAGGTGCAGGAGTCTCGATAATGCCGTTGACTTGTGCTTATAATTAAGGTGCAGAGTGACAGTGCTCGACAGTCGAGAAGAACGTGTTCAGACTTGCTTATTATAAAAAGGTGCAGGGTGACACGGCAGTAAACTGAACACCTTTCTGTTGATGATTCCTACCTTTCTCATTGGCGGAGTGCCGTTCTTGATTTTCAGCAGCAGTTTCATGATCTTCCGTTCTTTCTGCTCCTCTGGACTGAGAGTCGACTCATCCACCTCCACCTGGAATACCAAGCAAAAAAAACTCAATTTAAAAACAGAGAGAACAAGCCTTTAAAAAGGGGCCCGAATTAACTGCACATCTAAAACCTTTACACTGAAGAACACTTTAACGCTATGAAAATGTGCATTAATAAAGCAAAAATAAATGAAACGCCTTACTGTGAAAACCTAATAAGGGGTATTAAAGTTATTACAAAAGTTGTTTGTTGGAGCACAGGGAGATGATCTGGTTCACCTTTGAGACTCACCCCTCATTCCCTAGTTCCGTACATGACTTCTTGTATACTGATCAAAAGCATATATAGAACATATGAAAATGTACAAACAAGAGGAGGGTGTTTGCACCTTCAACGCTTGTCCAGTAATAATCGACTTCAGAGGCGATCTTTGCTGCAGAGCCCAGTACACCCACTGGATGCTGGACCAGCCCGTTCTCTTACCAGCAGTTTGTCGAAGTACTGGATGTCGTCTGGCTTTAGGAAGGGCAGGTTGCCGGAGGGCTGGTCGTTGATGGTCTTCATTGTGCGGTCCTCTGTCTGCATGTGGAATCCGGTCATTCCTCCCATGGGGGTGGGGGTAGCCGTGAGCTTGCGGGCCGGGGTGCGGATTGGAACGTAGCCCGCTGGAGGGGGCAGCACCTAGGGGTCGGGAGAGAAGGAGACGGAGAAGAGAGAAGTGTGGGTTATTAGGATAAGTCCACCATAAATCTACATTTTTCTACTTAAAAACGTTAAGCTAATAAAATAAACGTAGATATCAGCTACTGAATCCATGTGGTTTTTTGTCAGAGTTTTAGTTGCTGCTTACTAAATCCACACCACGGTTTCTGGAAGTTCCCAATTCCTCAGTGTTTCCAAGTGAAGTCATATGTTCTTATCGTTGTTCTATTATAGTTCTGATCTTTATTTTCTTAAGGTCAGTCAGATCACAGTACTTGTGGAGAAACCCCTTACTGAATGCAATGTTTTGATTGTCTATTTCTGGACAAGACTGGGCAAGGCAGGGATTGGCTGTGTACCTTGTATCCCTCAGGGAACATGGCATCGAGCTCATCGTCAGTGAGTGGCCGGTTCCTCTCGTCTATCTCACGCTCCCAGCGCCAGGCCTGCAGCTGCTCGGGGGTCATGCTCATCAGGTGACCTGCAAGGGGGGAAATCGAAAGATTAATATGCTTTACATATGCATCTATATAAATGAACTGAATATTATTTTCAAAACACATGGGTGGAATGTAGGAGTATTAAAATTTAAACATTTAGAACGATGTCTAAACATTCAGAAGTCTGCATGTGAAATCCAGGATGTTGACCTTAGTATTTATAGAGTTAACTAACAGTGCAAGGCTATCCCTTTAATATTTAGAATTTAATCAGTCTATTCCATAATATACATTTCACATGTGTTGTACACATGGTCTTATACACATTGATATTTGTGTAATTTATTTTAAACAGTTCTTGTTACGGGCTATCTGGCCAGTTACGAGCATACACTATTCAAAATGTGTTTGATTATAAAGTTTTATGGTTTGGGAAATTAAATGGAATTTCACACCTCTAGTGAAATGACAGTCACCACGTACATGGAGTAGAATCAGACGTGTGTGAGATGTGCTTACCTGGCGTGGGAGTGGCCATATTCATGGCAGGGGTTCCTATGGGGGTCTTTCCCGGGGTGAGCAGGGGGGTGGAGGAGCCCATCTGGCTGGCAGGGGTCTCGTCCCAGCGCGACTTCCTCTTGCTGGCCCCTGGGGTGGGAGTCTCTTCCACAGAGTCACCACCACGGTCCGTACGGGGGGTCTCAGCCCAGCCGCTGCCGTGGCCAGGGGTCTCTGAAGAATACAAACAGTCAGCACAGTCTACCTCCGACAGAGACAGAGGGAGAAACCTGAACATTTAAGACATTAACAGTATGGGAAAGAGTCCTTAAGAAACCCTTACAGTTTCAGCACACTCATTTATAGCTAATCCCTACAGCACAGCAATACAAATACCTAACTGTTACAAAACCTATGCAATTGTTTCTTCTGCAGCCCCCAGACTGACCTCTCTCTGTCTTGGGCGTCTCATCCCAGCGGTTTTTGCGTACGCTAGAGGTGGCTCCCCCATGGCCTGGCGTGACGTGGCCAGGTGTGTCTCCTCTGCCGGGCGTGGCCGCTCCTGCGGGGGTGTGACTGGGGGTGGGGTCCCACATGCGGGAGCTAGGGGTGGCTCCAGGGGTCTCACTGCCCTTTGCCCGGCCGGGGGTCTCATCCCAGCGACTCTCAGAGGGGGTGTGTCCCGGTGTGTGTCCCGGAGTTTGCTTAAAAGAATAAAATAATTGAAAACTAAGCTAGAAAAACATTTATTTAACTGGTACCCAATTAAGTCAATTCAAGATCAAGACTGCATTGTGGACTGAGCCATGTGTACTTTGATGTTTTTCCTACGCGAGGATGTGATCAGTAAAACTTTTGAATGCCAAAACGAACAAAGACCAGTTAGCACTTAGCCCAGCCCGAAAAGCAAAAAACAAAGCCTTTGTTCAAACTGATCATGAGCCAAGGTTTCTTTATCGCATCTGTACAAGTGAAATGTTTGTTATTGCTACCCCTGTACCTCTGAGGTGACGTCTGCCTGGTCCCAGCTGGACACCTTCTTGGGTGTGGTGCTGGCACTGTTGGGGGTCTGCTCCGCAGTCTGGTCCCACCGGCGCTTGCGTTTTGCGGCTGCGGCTGCAGCTGCCTGGGACGCAGCAGAGCCATTCACCACCTTCAGCTCCCCTGCCTTCGCCTTCTCCGCCATCTGCTGACGGATCTCTTTCTGCAAAAGAAAAGAACAAAACAATGACATTTGTCAATCAAACTTGCAGTTCTCTAAACTAAGCCAGTCCAAGGCAAAACACTGCCATTCTTACTGTAGGACAGTGTGCCCCACTGTCAAATTGGTTGATTTGAAGGAGATTTTACACAGGGAATAAGAACAAGATAACAAGACAGCCATGTTTACATTGCTTTGTAAATATGCATAGAAACCGCACACTGAAACCAAGACATGTATCTATTGCTGTAATGTTAGACTCTGTTTCAGTACCTACATTTAGAATTAAATGCAGTGCTGTCACCGATATACAACACTGTCGAAGGGACAACATGCGCACCACATGTGTACATTCAAGACTTAAAAGGAATTCTTAACCTTATACTGCACACTCCCTATTGCAGAAGACAACAGCTGGCCGCCGTAGTGGTCATGTACATTTGACAATTGTTAAAGATTAGCCAAAACTAAACGGCTGTACAGCTTTATAGCGTCTCTTGTAGAAGCGCGTTGCTGAACTCACCTCTTCCTTTGTGAGGTGCTGCTCACGCATGACGTCCATGTACGTTCTGGCATGGAGTTTGGGATCTGGGGTTTTCCCTCCTATGGGAAAGAGCAGCAACAAAACACGAGAAGCTTAATACTGCCACACCTCAACGCAAAAAAACACAGTCAGTACACAAGACTAATTAGCCTGCTTCACTCTTAAATGGCATTCACTAAGCAAGTAAAATATTTTTTTTTGGTTGTTTTTTTTAAATAGAAATTTACAAACTGACATGACTTACAGAAATTGTCATTTTCAATTTGGAGAAAAATAAAATAAAACCAAAACAGACAACCAAATGTAATGTCTTTCATTCCTCTCTTACATAAAATGGTTTCTCTTCATTTAATAAATGCAGATAGAATTGCAATGCTGAAGATTACAAGGAGATAAACAGAGGAAAGAGCCATCATTGTTGCTGGGGTCCTGGGCTGAGCTCTCCAGAATACGTACACTTTCTGTGCTTGGTGTCCCTCTGCAGTGTCTGACTTCAACCGGCAGAAAAGAAGCCTAGAAAATTCTCTTTACCATTAGTAACACTTTGGAAAGGGTTTGAACTTAAACACACAGCATACCTCCTGGTAATGTAACTTAAGCAAAAAAAACTAACAAAAAAAAAAAGTCTTCCTTCAGTCATCCACAACCAGCTATATTGAGGGATTCTTTATAATTCTTTATAAATGTTATTGTTGTCAAGCAGCATCGATGCTAAATCCCAAATCTTAACATTGGTAATCTGCCTTTGTAAATCATGGGGATGATTTAAATCGGATTTCATTTTGTTATGACCATTAAGTTGTATATACTACATGTGTGAAACAAAGACTTTAAATCTAATTATTATTTTGTTTGTTAAAAATAGCAAAGGCGTGGTATCTGTTAAACAAAGGTTTCACTGCAACGTGAAGGCGATAAAATCGTTTCAATAAACAAAGTCATGTTAAAAGATGTTAATATACTACGGCTATACTGGAGCAGCCCCAAAACAGGGCTATGAAATTAGGCAATTTGATGCAGACAGTATTTATTCGCTGAGCTTTTAAGCAGATTGTAATTAAGCATCAAACTAAGGTGTAACTGATGAGCAGGTTAATATAAATTACACTTGCAGCTACAAAAAATGACTTAAGTAGTTTTTATTTTATATTCAATGCACAGGGACTCATCTGCCACTAGCACATGCCTACAGCATCACTAAGGCTACAGAAGAGGCGATTAGAAAGGTGGCTGCTTGAATAGCTGCTGTGGCTACAGAAGTTCTTGATTCCCCCACTCGTGTCTTTAAACCATGCCACTTTGACCCGTGGCCCCTGACAAATTGGGATAGTACTTCCTTTGGACACAATCTTTTTTGTGTTCACCATAACCTACACAGGATGTGTTGAGCTGCAACCTTAAGAATGCAGACAGGACTGGCATAGCAGTACTGCTGTAGGAGAGAAATTAAGGACAGTTAGTATGGGCCTGTGGAATCGTGGCACAATTGTTTGAATTACAGTTTTTTGTTTGTATTACAGAAAAGAAAGAGATAAGATACTCTATATGACCCTGTACATCTCTATGAGCTACATGCAGGCTCCTGCACTTCTAACCTGGGCACAGTGGACTGCTCCCTACCCCCTAGCATGAGAGGGGCTCATACTGGAGCCTCAACTGCCAGGGGTGTGCTCAACTCCAGAACAGCTTTATTCAGGGAGGAAAAAGCCTGTCCCATAATGTGCTTAATTAACTGTATTAGAACTCTATAGAAACAGCTACATCCTCCAAAGTCCATACTAATGGGACAGGAGCCTTTCAAAAGGTCCGGTAACAGCTTTACATGTAAAACTTTATACCAATAATAGATGTGGTCATGTTACTCATTCTTTACTCCGAGTATTTAGGTTTCTTTGTAAAAGGAAGAGACAAACATTGTAAGCACCTGGCTAATTCTTGTATTCCAGCCAAATTTAAGCTGCACAATCCAGGTCTTCAAATTTACGTCATCAAAACAAACCACTCCTCCCTTGCTGGTTCACAAGCTAAATTTCCAAATGTTTTAAAATGGACTTACTTCTCTTTACATTGTACACATCTTTAGTTAACTGATGAGAAGCCTTGAGCATATTGGAAGGCACTGAGCCAAAAGGGAAGCTTTTCCCCTCCATGAATAATAAAAGCCCTGGAGACACACACACACAGAACAGTTCTTTGGCCATCTAAAAAGGCAGACTTCAGTGATGAAGTAGAGAACAGACCCTGCCCTGTTAACTACCTTCCATCTCATCCCCCTCAGTCTCGTTGTAAAGATGCCACTACCTTTCTTCACTAAACCAGTGTTTCCCCAATTCCAGTGCAGGTAACCAAGTTTGGGAACCACTGCAATAAATTATCTTCTACAATCACTCCTTTCCTATAAACCTGTCCCTCCATTCCCAGTCACCAATCTTTGAGCAAAGGATTAAGACTAAGATTCACTTGGCGGCACTCTTACTAAGATAGCAGGGACACTTCTTTATAGCTGAGCCATTACAGATATATTCTTGGAAAGAGATGAACTTTCTAGAGATATTTCAATGCAATCTCAGTGTTAAGATTTTAAACTGGCACTACACTAAAATGGTACCTGCTCTATCTACTGTACCCTGCCTGTCAGGAAACCTCCCATCCTCCCCAAACAGAACCTGCAAAGTACAGGGAATAATTTACTTCAGGTTCATATGCTGAAAGGGGCATCGAGGTGCATCAAGGCTCGAACTGCAAACACTGGTGTTTCCTCAATTCCACACACAAATTACAATGGTTGTAAAAAATAAATAAAAGGAAAGAATTCAAATAACTTTCTGCACAGGCATTTTGCATACATTCCAATACCAGAGACAATTAAACTCTTAATTTCACCTGTGCATCAAATCCTGATCTGAAATGCACTTCAATTAGGTGCACATGTACGTATAGGACTAGCAGTGTGGCTAAAGACCCAACCACAAGACTTCTGGGGCATTTGCAGGCAAGCTGTCCAAGTTTTAACCTCCCCTAGTATTCACCAGCACTGGAGTGACTGAAATGTTCAACACTCGCCCAAAAATCCTCTTGAGCTCAGTTTTCTGCCCCATATATTGGTCGCAGAATTAGTAAGAGCAGGATTTAACAGTGGGGAAGATAGGGTTGCAGGTAAATTATTCCCTGTACAGATTAACAGAAATCTTGGTCAATTGGAAACCCAGTTCAATAAACACTGCCTTGGACAACATTTAAAAAAATGTACACCTGAAACAGGTAAAGCATTGGAAACAAACCCATTAACCCTTCAAACAGCTCAGAAGTGCTTTTCACAGCCTGGATCACACCCATTTGTATAAACCCCAAATCAGAAAGAAATCCAACCCATTCTGCAATTGCACTAGCTGCCTGTGCTAGCAGTTTACTGCTTAACAGTCCTCTCTATCGTCACTGTGTACACGATGCAGGCTGTGTCGAGCTCAGCGAGGTGTTCAGGGTTAAAGACTAGACCAACGGAGGGCCAGACGCTGTACAGTTCACGGGAGTGGAAGGCTGCGAGGGGGTGAATTTACCGTCTGCAAAGGGGTCGAGGCGCTCAGGAGAGATGATCATTTGCCGCCGGCGACCTTTGTACTCGTCCTCCCGCTCCGCGATCTTCTGGGGACGGTGCTCCGCAAACGGATCATACTGCAGGAGGGAGCGGCAGTCAGTGAAATGAAGGCACTGCATTACATGACAAGCCTCAGCAACTGTGCACTGATTCCAACATCCCCCTTTTGTTTTTGCTGTCTTTTTCACATACACATCTTTCCAAATCCAGGATAATGGTTCCTGAATCCCAATCCACCCCATCCCTAAACTTTCAAATTCAAAATATAATTCAGATTTTTTTTTTAATCCCATTTTTCTGCTAGACTGTAGTGTCTTGTGGACGAGCCACAACAGATACCATCAAGCTGTATGCGAGTGGCAATGTGTTCCCTATGGGATAAGCAAATACGGGTAGGTGAACACTTACCTGCTCTGCTGACTGTGGGATATCATTGAGCAGTGCCACAGGAGCGTGGTACCCAGGCTTCTTCTGCCCCAGCAAGCTGGTGGAGGAGTCTTCCTCGTCATCCTGTTCCGAGAGAAAAACAAGTTTAACACACCGGCTTCAAATCACAGCAATCTGAACCAGCAGAAATATCTATCCTCACAGTTTACAAAGCACTGATGAGGCATTTTGGTCTTTGTGAATTGCCTATACCGTCACAGAGCCGTCATATTTTATGCAGTCACTGAATCGTCTCAATTCGCGTGAGAAAGGCTATACCGGCACTGAAGTGCTATAGTGAGCGTGGATTGAAATTCCACATCCCACGAGACTGTATACCGGACGTGTTGTATTTGTCGGTATTACACGCTTTCATTTTTTTTTTCAAATACAGTGGCTGGTCAAGAACAACGTACTAATTGGAATCTGCAATGAGTTAAGGAATTGTTAACTTTACAGGCTGATGGGGAGGTGAACAAATCGAAGGCACAGTGCGTGATGTTGTAATTTAGGGTGAAACGCCGGTGCCGTGAAAACGATCTGCTGACTGACAGGTTTGAAAGTTGTACTCACATGATCCCTTTGGCTGTGTGAAAGGGTTATGCTGGTATTATACTGGCATAGACTGCGTAATTTCATTCTGCTTGATTGGGTATTCTAGATAACCTTTTAAACATCTGAGACGGCGCAGCAGTAGGACTGTCAGTTAATCCCCCAAATAGCAATTGAAGCGCAAACTATATACAGTCAGTTTTCTTAAATGCGCACAATTTATTTACAGGACGTTTGCCAGGAATACAAGCGTCATCCTGCTCTAGATTCAAGGCGTCGTACGTTTGCTTACACTGAATACACAGAAGGGCGTACTTACAAAGAACTTTCAAAGCTGATTCGCTCGTAGGATGGGACCAACAGATCAGATGCTACTTAAGAAATACTGTAAATAACAAGACAGGGCATTCTGTGCATTGATAAAATTTAAACTGTGCATTGATAAACGTGGCGTGGAGTGCAGGATGCGCCCTATAGCCTGGACGTTATTCCACTACTGACCAAAAATAAAAATAATTGGCCATTTCAAATTGGGGAGAAAATGATAAAACTGGAGAAAAAAAAATGTAATTATTGAATCGATTATCCAGCATGTGTATAAGGAATGGAACTGACTGAAAAATCGATTTTTTTTTATTTAATCACAGCAGCCCTACTCAGTAGTGGCACTTGTGTGTGAAAGGGGATTTAGACTAATTAAACTGCAAACGGCAAAACCTGTCTCAAGCCCGAATAGCTCGGGCCTTTCAAGTCAGGGCTGATGTTGAACTTTGTGGGTAGCAATATACCTTTCATAAGGAACAACATTTTTACAGAGAAAGCCACTTACATCTTCCTGTTCATTGGCGGCGATGGAGGTGACATAGCCGGCGAAGCGGCTGTCGCTGCCCCCGTAGATCTCCTGGTCGTAGTAGCCAGTGGAGTCGAGTCCCACTCCTCCATCTCCTTCCTCAGAGCCCTCCAGAAGAGCCGCCTTCTTCTCCTGTATCTCGAGGATCTGAGCCTCAATGTCTGTGAGCAGCAGCAGAACAAGGATACAGACATGTTAGCACACAGAACTCCAATTAAAAAGGCTAAATCTGTGTATGTGATAACATTTTTCATAAGCTTATTGTATTCAAATTTTACCTACAATGCACAAGTCATATCCATTTAAAAAGGCCAAAATTACAATAGGCTATAAAAGGTATAGATCCAAAAATAAATTAACACAAAAAAATGACAAAGTACCATTTTATTAAACTTAACCTAAAATGTTTTATCTTGGAATTGATTGAGACTTCTTATAGCATTTACAGTACCTCGATTCACTGTAAGCCACTGAAACAGAAAACTGTTTAAAAACTTTTTAAAAAATTACCAAAAGTAGATTTCAGTGTTTATGCACGAAAATTGCAGGTTACCGAAGGGTGCTGCACGCAGTACACAAATCCCCAGCCCCGCGCTCAACTTTTAAACTATGTGAACTCGTAAATAAAATACTTTGCAGCGCATCTTCCATACACAATATACTAACCCGCTGTACAGTCACACTGCAATAAATACGAGCAGGTTCACAAGACGCGTTGCGTGCAGCTCTTGCATAAATACGGGCGCGCCATTTTCTAGTGAATTACTCTACTGCAACGCACGTCTCCAGTGCAATAAAAACATTGCCGGACCACAACGAAATAAAAACGCTTACATACCATTTTATTTAACAAATTGGTACCACTAACCTAAATGAAAGTTAACTGATAAGCGTGTATTATTTATTGTACTACTGTATTATACATAGATGAAATCAGGTCACTGAACTTCTATTCGCAGATAATGTGGTGAATGGGGTTATACTAACCATGCATCCTGCGAATAACACAATACGGTATACATCAATATACTCTTTTAATGATGTTTATATAATTTCTCGTTCACTGCGGAGAAGCAGCTAAACTGAGGACGCCATTATCTACCTCGCTCTGTGAACGCACAAAACACAGCGAAGTCTCCAAAACTGATTCAAATAAATGAATAAAACAGACAAGTATCAACGGGGCTTTAAACCTGCACTCCGCAGCCGTACTCTAAATCATCACTCCGCCTTCACTTTCAAATGAACCTATTTGTTGTCGTTTTCTCTACCTTCGTGTGTCTTGGCGATCTTCGCCATTTTGTTCAGCAGTGAATCTATCCAGAAGGCCAAGCTCCCACGACTTCCGCTTTGTCGGAGCGAACCAACTGTGCGCATGCGGGGTAATGCGGAGGAGTCTGAGCGGGGAGGGGAGGGGCTTGTGCGCTTACCTTGATTGACACTAAACAACAATACTTCAGAGCGCCTAAAGCGTGTGTTGAGCTGGGTCCTGACTGGAATCAACCAGCAATATATAGTCATTGTGTTTCTGTAGTGGTTTCAGAAAACCTGTACTTGGACAAGTTTGTTCAGTAGAAGTCAAATTAACTCTGCACTGCAGGAATGTTGACCACGTGCAATGATATAATGTAACCGATTTAACTATTTATATATATATATATATATATATATATATATATATATATATATATATATATATATATATATATATATAGAATAATATATACATATTGACACAAATACACTTATATCTGACACAATACAGTATTAGTGAAAAATAACCTCGAACTGTATGTGATACCAGGTTGGAATGGGGAGTGGAGAATAGGACTTATATTTTTTTTATATTATTATATTTTCAGTCAGATACCCCCACTGGTTGTGGTTATCGTCATATGGAGGTAGCATCTCATTTGAAAAGGTGAAATGTTTCCCTATTGCAGTGACCTCATGGTGCTTCTTATCCTGCCAGAAATCTTAGGACAACTTGCATCTGTTTCAGCTGTAATGTCAGTGCTAGGATACCAGCATACAGCATTTAATTTGCCTTTCGTTACGTACAGGGGCTTGTCTCAACTTACCACTGATTTACTGGCCATACTGACGTCACCCACTACAACCCCCTGGAACTCAAACAGCCCAGTGGAGACTGGATTATCCTGGGTTCCCGTGCTACCAGCATGTAGCCAGTGAGAAGCTAGTTAGGTTAATGAAGCATAGCAAAGCATAACAAAGCACGGCAAAGCACATAAAAAACATAGCAAACCATGGAACACTATACTAAATGTGTAGCATAACCATGGGAAAAGCAGGGGGGGAGGCTGCTGAATTACTGTGCACATTTAAAGTGGTAGAGTTTTATAAGGGTCCCCTTTTCATTGTAGAGGGAAAGCAAAAGGGAGCAAATACAGCATGCACTTGTATAGTACAGTACAGTGTATCTATACTATACACAGACCCTCAACAGGCACACTGTCTGTTAAGACAAGGGGACTCACGTCAAAAATGCGGTCACAATTGTTAGTGACGTGCTGTGCTGCTGGAAAGAACATAGCGTTCCTGTGTACGCCATGTTTGGTTTTATGGATGTGTGGCATGGTGCCTCATTTTCCTGGAATACAAAACCCATGCACATATATATATATATATATATATATATATATATATATATATATATATATATATATATATATATATATATATATACATGAACTACTCTGTACATTGGGGTGTGGGTTGAAAAGCCTGAACTCTCCCAATCTGTCCTAGTCTACATGAAGTCATACTGTTGCCCTAGTCTGGTGGGCTCTCATCTAGAATTGATTACTACTTTCTAATTAAATGGGCCCCCAAAATACTACAGGTGTTTCCTAGATTACAAGTACAACACCACCACCACCAACAACAACAACAACAAATCTCCAGACGCCAGCATTTCACAGCACAACCACCTATCTGCGGTTAACCCAGGATTACTCCCAAAATAACAGGTTTCCAATCATCCCTTCCAGCAACTTTAAATCAGCACTCAGGTCATCTGACATCAGGACAATTACAGCGGAGTAGTATTACCTCCCTGAACCCTGCAAAATAACATGGCGGCATATACAATTTACTATATAAGGGTAAGGCAGCACTTCTGAAAGGAATTGCTGTATTATATAACAGTACTATAATTATGACGTTGGTTGTCACGCTATACCTCAATCACGCACCCTCCCCCACCCCCAAATTTAGCCCTAACCTTTCGGTAAAAGATACGGGGCCGGCGAAGGGTAACCCAATCCAACCTCACCGTCTCGTGACTCCCCTCCGCAAACACCGCTGATGGACGTGAATGCAGCCATTGGGAGGCCGAAGGCGATCCCCTCCGACCAATCAAAAGCTTTTTCGTAAGAGGCCGCTCCTTCGAAGGGGCGGGTTTAAAGAAGAGAAAGAATCAGCTGCTTGGTGGAAGCTGGAATTTCAGTACTGAGAAGATGGCGAGAAGCGTGCAGGGGCTGAGGAGAGCTATAGCCGAGTGTGTTAGCGATTTACCGGCCGCTGCCAGCCGTGAGAAGAGCTCCAGGAATGCAGTTAGGTAGGGCGCTGTGGATAATACCCGCTTCTTTATTGAAAATGTTTTAATGCCTTTGAAGTCCGGAGTCTCCCCCGCACTGGAATGTTTCTGACCTTTCAAAGTTTGAGGTCAACTCAGAAAATACTTTTTTGAAACGGAAAGTAAGAGAGACTGTTCAGACCTCGTTTTATTGGAGACTGTTTCAGTTTCAGTTGCACATTGTTTGGCATCAATATACATTTATTTTACATTTGCAAGAAAAACGGTGCAGTTAATTATAACATGTTTTACCCGTAGTGCCGCAGTTTAACACGAATAAAACAATAGGCGTTTGAATCGTGTAAAGTTACGTTAGCACAGTAGTATTTTCCGGTGTTGTATTTGTTTGGTAAGGTAGTTACACACAGTATGTAGAGACAGAGGAAATGTGTTCACAGATCGTACTATTATTTTTGAATCCGGGTGAAAATGTGTTGCCGTTAATTTTCCATGTATTTCCTCTAAGTTTTCTTCAGTAAGTTTGTGCTGAACTGCCATTAATAAACAGTTTACTACAGTGTACCAAACTTCTGAACTAATCGCACCCTTAATAAACTAGGTTAAAAAAAAAAAAAAAAGTTATACTAGCCTTTTGTTTAAGGGGGGGGGTTGATCAGTTGGCGGGCTCAGAAGAAAGGTGTTTGAGGCAAGGAATGTTCATGCGCAGTTGCATATTGATTATATATTTAAAAAACATGCAAAAAGCATCGTGTTAACGTTTGTGCGTTGTCGAGATTCGACTGAAGGCTCACTGTGGAAATCCGTGTTGTGGGGAAAGAAGATTGAGATTTGGTTTTTGCTTTGGCTGTACAAGTGCTGGTCAACCCAACACGGACTTGTATGAAAACGGGCTCCCTTTTTAACCATGCATATCTCCTTGTGAAAGCACTGCCTAGGGACAGTGCACCAAAGAAGGCATCGCACGCAGGGAAACACTTTGTATCAACACAGCCAGGCAGCTGCAGTGAGCAGTCACAAGATGGACTGGGGAACCTGCCAAAAAAGCAGCAGCGAGTTCACGGACTGTGTACTTGCGCTGTATTTTAGGGGTGAAAACCATGACTTGGCCCCACGTTTTATTTAGCGGATGTGAATGAACTGATTAATCGCCTGGGCACCCTTTTTGGAGCGTCATGAGCCAGCTGCTCTGAAACACACGCTTTCACAAAGCTGATCTGTTCATACTCGTTTGTGATAAACTATTTGAGAGATGGTAGAATTTAATATACTTATTATATTTTTCAATTCTATATCATATGTTTAATATGATCCACATGCGTGTGTTCAGTTTTATTTTGTGAAATCACAAAGTATTAACGCACAGAATCACTGTTGATTTTATATTACCTGTACCATATAGTATAATCACTAAATCACAGTGCTGTTTCTACAGAACATTCTCCATCTCTACTTCAATGTGTATTTTGATTGTGGTGTGTACAGACTGTAAGAACAAAGCACCTCTCCAGCACAGACAGAAGCTCCTGCTTCAACCTGTGGAAGCATAGTTACCAGAATACCCTGAATCTGTTCTGGCCTGGTGCAACTTACAGGGGTAGTAGCAACTAAGCCTATCCCACACATCCATCAGCTTTCTTGGACAGCAGCTACAGTATGACTGTTTAAAGTAACAGTACCCAAGGCTTTGCCACACCCTGTGCTGCAGGTGTTCAGATCCCCTGAATGGTCCATAAAAGAAAATGTAATGGTTCTGCTAATAAATGTGTTTCTTGTTGTCTAAAGCCGTGGTTAGTAGAGGCATCCTGTGTGAATTGCAGCGTGATTAGTCACTACTCTTGGGAACAGAGCATGCCCAAGGGCAAGCTTGTGATTTCTAGGGAACTGCTCCTCCTCCTGAGTGGAGGTGAGGGTTCTGGAGCGTGCTGTGATATTCCTGGGTTGGCTTACGGGCCCTGGCATGACTGTCAGCATCCCTGCCAATTGCCTCTTGGTTGAATTGGGCATCAGGTGGGGACAAAACATGCTGGTCATTTATTCACTCGCTATTCACTCTAAAAAGCTGCTGCCCCCCCCCCCCCCCCGCCCCCCTTTTTTTTTTGTTGTTTGGTTGATCTTCATCACTGAATCGTTTGTCATTCAACCTGTAAAGTTTGAGTATTTCTGTATTATAACAGTGGGTGTTGTGATAGTTATGGATGCTTTCTCTGTAGCATGCCCCATGTGTGCCTCCTGGGGAAGAAGGCACAGTCTGTTCCACAGCATGTCTGGTTATTCTTCCTACTTTAGGTCACAGTAATGCTGACCCCTGATTGGTTGACAGTTTGTCGGCATGGTACAGTGTGTTCTGTGCCATGCTGTTATGATGTAGGTCGTGGTACCATGCTGTTTATAGTCTCTTCTGGGATGGGTATATGCACGTTACTTGCATGCTGTGCTGTATCTTCAATGCTAGAATTAACTGATTGCAGTATTTATTACTGGGTCATGTGGATTTCACTCCTAATTGAAAGTGTGAAGCTTGTTTTTGCAGTTTGACATTTTGCACTATTGAGTGTCTAACAGTTCTGGATGATTTATTTAAACCACCATAGTAACTATACAAACCATACAGACACATACCCACACCCTTGAGAGAAGTAAAGAAGTCTCTTCCCCTCTGCCTGATATCTATGTATTGATTTGCTCCCTGGTGCAGGCACCTGTCTTCGTGCGGTCTCTTGATGACCAGAGCCTCCATCCTGCTCCCCGTGTCGACGTCCAACCCCGTCCTCATCACACCAGCCAGGAGCTTCCTGAACCTTGCTGCTCCGTTCATCAACAAGCGGAAAGAGTACTCCGAGAGACGCATCATAGGGTAGGGCTCCTCGCTCTGCAGCCGCTCTCAGCACCCTGCTGTAATGCATGGCCTTTGGGCCTTCAGAATGTCCTGCAGCTATGGCCCAAACATTTAGCGTCAACCTATAAAATACGTTTTTTTTTTTTTTATATTTGAATCAAAGTTGTTGAATAATGTTTCGCTGTTTTATTACTATTATGCCTTCCGGTAGACTTTCTTTGCGACATCATTTTGTAGTTTCCTTGATTACACGATGATAGATAAGATAATGCAAAACCTTTGGTCATGGCTGTATTGCTTGGCTGACACCAGGAGGTTTAACTCCTTGAAGCCGTGTTTTCCTGTGTTGATTCTCAGTCTCCACCCTGCTGAGGGGCTTGATTCCCAGGTGCTGATGGCGTGCTGTCTCTGCAGGTATTCCATGCTGGAGATGTATGATGTGGTGGCGGGAGTGGAAGACTACAAGCAGTTTGTGCCGTGGTGTAAGAAGTCCGAAGTGGTGTTGCGCCGGTCGGGGTACTGCAAGGCACACCTGGAGGTGGGGTTCTCCCCCGTGAAGGAGAAGTACACCTCCCTCGTCACCTTGGTGCGCCCGCACCTGGTCAAGGTAGGGAGCACGCTGGTCCAGACTCTCAGGCTCCTCTCTGTTTGTTTTTCTCTTGTGGCATGGAGGCATGTACACAGATGCAGATCAATTAGGCCTGTAATAGTCTAGAAAGTAAATCCTTCAAACAGAATGTTTGTTATTTGGGGTCCCCGAGGGGCTCATCCAGTTAAAGCACAGGAGCGCAGGATGACTCGCACAGCTTGGATGGCACCAGTTCGCGTCCAGGCTGTGCAAAGAGGCCGACTCTTGCTGGGGACCCTGAATGGGGCGTCACATTGGCTCTGACACTCCCGGGGTGGGGGATGGGGAAACAGTCAGGGATTCCTTCTCATTGCGCAACTGCGAACCCTACTGGCCAGATGCAGAGCACATTCAGAGTGGATAAGAGGCAGGGCTGGTCTCTTCTTCGGACGATCATGCTCCCTCCGAACGTCTGTGCTGTGTGGGGACTCGCTGCGGTGAGGAGAAAAAACAGAATTGGACATTCCAAATTGGGGGGGAAAATAAATAAAAATAATTGATCAATCTAAATTTAAAAAAAAAAAAAAAAAAAAAAAAAAAAAAAAAAAAACTAAACTGAATATTAAGCCATGTAATTGTTTTATTTATCATTTTATATTCATTTGTTTCCTTTGAAATAAATACAAAAGTAAAATAGTGTGGAAATGTATGACTGTTTAAAGTAGATTTTGCAGGCAATTTTCCAGTATTTAAGTGGTTAAATATGACACTGTGTGTGAGAGTATTTCACACTCTCTAAAATGGTGTGGAGATACACTGGCTGTAAAAATCATTCCTGGTATTTTGGAGTTTTGTTTATTAAACAAAAAAACTAGTTTCACAGACTCCTATTGGCTTTAAACTTGGACTACCTTACCTAATTGAGCAGTCCAGGATCAGTACTAAAGTCAAGTCTATGAAGCCAGCTGTAAAACTCGAGCCGTCCCAGCGGTGACCGTTGTGTTTCCTGTCTCCTCCGCAGGCTTCCTGCACGGACGGGAAGCTGTTCAATCACCTGGAGACAGTGTGGAGATTCAGCCCGGGGATCCCGGGCTATCCCAGAACCTGCACACTCGACTTTTCTGTGAGTACAGCACACACCACATGAAACCCTGCTCTCGGCACGCACCCTGTGTGCTCTACCGAACACAGCTTCACGTCCAGGGACAGAGCACAGCTGCTGTCCGCCAGATCACGGGGCTCGCCCCTATAGTGCAGAGTTCATAAACTTCCAAGTAGTCACTGTTAAGGATTTTTAAAAAATTCACCTTAATCTTGTGTATAGATGTCATCTCTGTGAACGTATGACAATTGTAAAGTTAAAACAAAACCAAAAAAACCTTGTTTGAGTCAAGTGGTTTGTTTTTGTACTATATGAAAGGTTGTGTGGAAGGGGGGGGGGGGCTCTCATTATAACCTTATTGTAATATAAATCACTTTGCACAGTTAGAGCAGACGGAACATGTAGCCCGAATTTGCACAAGATGTTATGTTGTACAGTAAGAGACACTGACATGAGGCACAGGTTGACATATTGACTTGTAATGACCCACCCCAGGGCTCCTCTCTCAGTCTGCTGCTTGTCTTGTCTCCGGCTCCACTCAGATCTCGTTTGAGTTCCGCTCGCTGCTGCACTCCCAGCTGGCAACGGTGTTCTTCGACGAGGTGGTGAAGCAGATGGTGGCGGCCTTCGAGAGGCGCGCCGGGAAGGTGTACGGGCCGGAGACGAGGATCCCACAGGAGTTCATGTTTCATGAAGTGCACCACACGTAACGAGAGGGGAGAGTGGATGGAATGGATGTGGGGGTGGGGGTGGGGGGAGGACCACAGCTACTTACTGACAACACTCAAACTAAACTATTACCCACTGCTTGTCCTAATCCACAAGGGAAGGGGCTCGATGGAGGCAGGTTCCAGTCTTGATGGCCCTACCAGCTTTTGCCAGGGCAATATTTAGACTGAAAAAACATGGAACTCTTCAAGATAGAGTGGGTGTTTTTGGTAGGTTTGTCCAGTATAACAGCTGATTCAAGCTCTGGGTCTCCAGCATCTAGTCTGTGATTACTGTGGCACGCTGCCTCACACAGTTAGTCAATGGCTGGGTATGGGATTTTAACCCAGCACCTCCAGTCTAGCAGTCCCCTCCTGGACCTGGAGTCTGAGCCAGTGACTGAGCTGTGGGCTCTGAACTCTGATTGAGGGCTGTGAAGGAGTGTGATCAAAGGGAACGCCACTGTTTGGATCTGCTGCTGTACAGACACCTGTGAAGAATCCTCAAGGGCAGAAGAGCTGATCTGTACACTTGTCAAAAATATAAAATAAATGGGTGGGGCTATGTTTGTTTGGGGTGGGGTAGGCACTGTTTTTACCTTTTATGTATTATATGCCACTGTATAGAAAAAAATACATATTTTTCTTGAAATATATGTGAAATAATGTAGATGTACATAAAGAAATATATTTTAGTAGATAAATTCAAGTGCAATATCTAAAATTTTATTTCTGGTGTGTGTGTAAAGTTGTTTGTCAGAGGTTGAAGTTGTATAAATATTTATTGGAATTGATTTGTGATTCACTGTTGTATTGCTAGAGGTGATTTGACACTGTTTGTGCACTTGATGCTCTGAAATCAAGTTCAAACACAATCATTATTTCATTGGTTGGATGGGTTCACGCACTCGCTACCTAAAACAACAATGAATGTGGTCTATTCACTTTCTCTTAATACTGTCTGTTTAAATAGGATGAAACATAGAGACTTGCACACACTTAGTTTTCACAGCCCCCTTCTTCACCCTGTATTTATCAAATCTTCCTACATTAATTTAGCAACTGTTGTCAATAAGAAACTGAGATAATAATAAATCATTTGATTGTCTCCTGCAGTACTGTTGCCTAACACTAAGCCCCTTTCACACTGTCATGCTCTCTGTGGGTCAGGATCTGGTGCCATGCAGGACTGTTGTGCCCTGTGGTGGGACGCTGGGACCTGGGTATGTGGTTTCACACTGCGCAGGATTGAACCGGGCCCGGTCCCAGGTAGAAGTGCCAGAGTGAAAGGGGGTTAAGAACCTTTCTGTGTTGCTAAATCTAATAGCGTTGGTTGACAGGTGTGTTTTGGAGTGGAAAATCAGCGTACACGCATTTGATAAATATGCGCCCTGGTACCTTTGGAGGCTAATAAAGGCCTTGTCCCGTGAGGTCTGTCTGCGGGTGGAATGGTCAGCTCAACCTAACAGCGTTTCACAGGCACTTGAATGATGAATTATGTTAAGTCACAGTACATTCAACAGAATGACAGCATGAGAAAGCCTCATGTCGGTTTTGTCCAGGTTCAGCCTGAGCCAACTGCTGCAACTCTGCCATCTGGGACTGATGTGTTTTGTGAATTAAGAATCACTAACTCATTCAGATAAACCCAGATTAAAACCCCTGGAACTGACAGAATATATTTCAAATAACTGACATGTATTTCTTTATTTTATTATCCTCCTTTTCAATGTTAAGTGTAAATACCTTTGTGCATGGAAGTCTCTCCCCTAAGGCTACTCAATCTACTCCATGAGCTGATTTGTCAATGACCATTTCAAGGTTTGAATGCTGATACTAACGTCTCCTTGTGGTCATTGCCTTTTTAAATAGGTGAAACCTGCTGTCAGTGCCCTTATAAGAAAGGGGGTCACTCTTTGATTAGTGGAGGTGGGTTAGGTAAGGGGTACAGCCCTGTATTTGAGGAGTGAAGCAGTACGATTCCTATACAGGATAGGAACTGCTTCCATGGCACCTATTTGGGGGTCAAACCTACTAAACACTAGCCACTGCTGTCCTGGGCTGGACCAGATCCCTCCTTGATCACCCATGATGTTTACCAACAGTCATGTAATAATCAAGACTTGTTAAAATGAGCCCTGAAATCATTAAACCTCATCTGTGAAACATGCCACACCCTTTAATCTTTTATCTCTCATTCACCAGCTGCACAGTAAACCCAAGATTGAGTGAGGATGTGGACCGCTAGACTAGAAATACAAGTTTCACAATATGAGCAAAACCATTCTTAAACTCAACCCTGGGACAGAGTGTGCCCCTCTGTGGGCACTGCATGAATAACATTCACTGCAAACAGTGGTGATGGGTGATTGTAATACATCCAAAACAAAACTAGTTACAAACTTCATGAAGACATTGATAAAATATACCTAGAATGAAACAGCAGTTTTAAAATGACAAGAAAAACAAGATGCTTGACATCTGAAGAATATCTGATTTTATTAAACAAACACAAAGTAATTAAATGGCTAAATTGTACAAAATGTTTAGTAAGCATAGGGATGCCTTGTACAGAAAAAAAAAAGTTTTTTAAAAATAACAAAACAAAGAAATCTGCATCATTAAATGCTTTGAAAAGTAAACTATGTTTTGACCCAAGCCCACACATGAATGAAATGTTTAAGATGATGCAGGGATTGCAGACAGACCCAAGTCCACCCACGTTCCCATTAGCTCCTCTCTCTCACTCACCCAGAGTGCACCAAGGTGGAAGAGAAAGGGACTCTCATAACTGGAGAAGACAAAGGGGGGAGGGGGGTAGCCCAGACCAGGGATGCATTCTAAAATTCCAATGGGACGTTGGTCTGTGCCATCTCCAGAATGCAAAAGGAATTCTACAGTACAAACAGATGATAGAGAAGGAATAGACCTGACAAGCATCCCTATTGCATTCCACTGTGGCTCAAACTAACAGACAAACTAACAGAGACAAGATCCCCTCACAAGTCCTTCTCAATGACACTATGCTGATACGGGGTAGCTCACATCTTTGTACAGAAACCCAGATTAGAATGGCTGAGCTCACATGAATCGCATTTTCTGTACGTCTATGTTTCTCTTCAGGAGGATATATACAATAAATATTTATTTTGCACACTCAAAAAATCTATCATGAATGATGGTAAATGGCGATTACTTCAAAATAGAAAATAAATGACCAAGCAGGGCCAGCAGCGAGGGGGACAGAGACTGGGATACACAGAGCTAGAAGTAGACAGATGGGTCGTGTTGAGAACGGCTTGAGTCCCGAGATGCAGTGAATGTCTTTGAGTGTCCCTCCTGCTGTTCTTTCCAAGACATGGCAGATGGATCCCTCTCTCCATCCCCACTGCAAGGACCAGGGGAGTGGATGTAGAGAGGGGGCAGTCTTGGCAAAGGTTGTGAAGGGATACAGTGCGAGACAGGTAGGAGGTCTAGAACATGCCTCCGCCCATCCCACCCATCCCGCCCATCCCGCCCATGCCTCCCCCCATGGGAGCCTCCTTCTCCTCCTTGGGCAGCTCTGTCACCACGGCCTCAGCTGTGGAGAGCAGTGACGCCACGCCTGCCGCATCCATCAGAGCAGTCCGGACAACCTGCACAACGAAAGGAGACACTGTTAGGGGTTCCAAAAATTAAGTCATAACTTAAGTCATAACGTGTAACTATTTGCTCTTTAATAAGAGGTACCAAAGAGGTATAAAAAAAGGTACCAAACTTTGAAAGCAACCTCTTTTCGTGGTTGTACTAAGCTAGCTAGAAGGGTTTTGTTAGTTGTTGCCACTTCCTGAACCGGTTAGTTCTCTATTTTTGACAGAGGATATTGTGTTTCTCAGAATGCCTGGGACTTGGATGAGTGCCTGACCTTGGTGGGGTCGATGATGCCCTTCTCCACCATGTTGACGTAGGTGCAAAGCATTGCGTCGTAGCCGATCTCATCTGAGCTCTGCAGGATCTTCTCCACCACCAGAGAGCCCTCCACTCCCGCGTTCTTTGCTATCGTCATGGCGGGAATACGCAGGGCACTACGGATAATCTCAATACCTAAAAAACAGAGAGAAAATATATGAAAAATCCTCAGCAGTGAAGCAAGTTATCTGCTCAAGCAGCTGCAGCAGCAGGGTCAGGCCTGGGCAGCTCTTCCTTGTACTGGGTTCTGATCAGTCAGGCCTGTTCTTGGACTGTTATTTGTTCTGATCTCAGAAAGACAAGCAGCAGGGTCAGGCCTGGGCAGCACTTCCTCTTGGACTACAATGTACTCAGCTATCAGGAATGCGAAGCCGGTACGTACCCACTTTCTGGTCTTCGTTGGCAGGTTTGATTGTGTCCAGCACAGGGATGCACCTCAGCAGAGCGCAGCCTCCTCCTTGTACAATGCCCTCCTCCACCGCGGCACGCGTGGCGTTCAGAGCATCCGTCACACGGTCCTTCTTCTCGTTCACCTCCACATCACTCGTCCCACCGATCTGAGAGACAGAGAGAGAGTCTGTCAGGACTAGAGCTGCACAAACCCATTCTGATAAATTCTGCTGGTGTTGAGTTACTATTCCAAGTGAAACAAGTGAAGAAACAGCTGCTTGGATCTTTGCGGATTGCTGTTCTCCACAGGAGTCCAAGAAAAGCAGCAAAATCGCCACCAACCCATGCAGCTGTTTCTTCACTTCTTTCGTGCAGCTCTAGTCAGGACACCCTCTACACTGTACTATGCCTCAGCTGCATCCCAATCAAAAGTACAATACAAGCTGGAGTGCATGCTGTAGTATTACACAGCCAGCTACTTCCAGCACTGCTACAACAGTTTTATTAAAACAAAAACAAAAAAAAACTATGCTAAACGAAATGCTAAAAATATTCCAAAAAGTTCATTTTACACACCAGCATGACCAGGTATAATGAGATCATTACCTGGTTTGAGACCTGGATGGGGGTGTAATTGAGTCAATTTAAACAATTATGAATGAGGTTGGATCAGACCTACTCTGAAAGCCACTGTATAGTTCAGCGTCACACCAGGCTTTGATCTCCAGCGCACCTGAGCTTGTAAAAAGGTGGAAGCTTTACAATGGATATATTGTTTCTGTGGGTAAGAGGGCAGTTCGGATCTCACGACTTGAGTGTTTACAGATCCTGCCTCCCCTCCCGTCTCGACCCACCTTGAGCACAGCGACTCCATCAGACAGCTTGGCCAGCCTCTCGTTGAGCTTCTCCTTCTCGTAGTCGCTGTTGGTGACTTCCAGCTCCTCCACGATCTGCTGAATGCGCTTCTCCACGGCCTCCTTGTCCCCCTTGCCTTTGAGCAGCATGGTATCATCCTTGGTGATGATCACCTCCCCCACCTTCCCGAAGTCATGAGGCTGAATATCCTCCAGAGTGAGGCCGGTCACCTCGTCCCCAAACACCTGAGAAGGAGACAGAGGATCACCAATATCAAAAAGTTGTGTCCGAGCCCAGATGGAGTTGTCTTTGTAAAAGCTGCCCTGCACTGCCCAGCTCTTGAGCTGCAATGGAGGCTCTAAATACTCACAGCACCCCCGGTGGCAACGGCCATGTCTCGCAGCTGGTTCTTCCTGTTGTCTCCAAAGCCTGGAGCCTTGACTGCCACGACCTGAAGCCCCACCTTCAACCTGAGGAGGGGAGGCCAGTCAACGAATCAGATTTACAATTACACTGAAACAGGATCACTGCCCTGATATGTCGTATTATTAAAACTACACATCCCTACTGTCTCTGGGACTAGGAGCTATCTTAGTGCTTAGTGAGACAGAGGACAGAGACCTGGAGACCTACCTGTTGAGCACGAGTGTGCTGAGTGCCTCCCCGTCCACATCCTCCGCCACGATGACCAGGGGCTTGCGGTTCTGGTTTGCGATTTCCAGAGCAGGAACAATGGACTGGACACTGGAGATCTTCTTCTCACTCAGGAGCAGATAGGCGTCCTGGAACTCACACTTCTGACCTGGGGAGGGGAGAGGGAGAGAGTCAGGAGAGACACTAGTGGAACACTGTTGATGCTGAATCACTGGGATCCTTTAAGATCCAACTTACAAAGTTTTGAGACAAGTCAGAACGGGACGAGCACCAATGGACTGAATGGCCATTGTGTGTTTATTATGATCCCATTCAAACCATGCAGCACCTTAACTTGGGAGTACAGTATTACAAGTGACTTGGGAGTACAATATTACAAGTGACTTGGGAGTACAGTATTACAACAAGCGATGTCTCTGGTTAGCCAATATGAGCTCCCACTAAAATTCTGGTCATTAAAAAAATAACTGTAAACCCCATCCATCCTTGGCCCCTCTGCACACGCACACAGGAACGGGCAGTCTCTCTGGTCTCACCTTTAGTGGTGTTGATGAAGTAGGGAGAGATGTAACCCCGGTCGAACTTCATGCCTTCGATGACCTCCAGCTCATCATGCAGAGTTTTACCATCCTAAACAAAACAAACACACGATAAGAAGCATCATTAGTAATGGAAGAGGGTCCGGTACAAGGACCTTTTCTCATTCTGCACATTTCTCTTACCTTGACTGTGATGACACCTTTGCGCCCCACTCTCTTCATGGCGTCCGAGATGAGGTTGCCAATCTCTTGATCACCATTGGCAGAGATTGTGGCCACCTGGAAGAGAAAGAAAGGAACATGGGAACCAAGAGGGAAAATGAAGGGCCAGAGCAGAAGGACACAGACGCTTCAGGTCAGGGATGGTCCGCTCTGCACACCTGGGTTAACAGGATGATTACCTGCATTCAGATCTGGAGGTACCTGGTGTGGAAGGGACAGAGCTGACCTGCCCTGCTGAAGGAAGAAGAAAATGAAAAAGAAAGGAGACATAAGGAGAGACTGGAGGGGGTGAAAGGAAGTGAAGGGCGAGGGGGAAGGGAAGGAAAGTGAAGGGGCAAGGGAAGTTGGCGAGGGTGAAGGGGAGCGGCCCCTCTTACCTGCGAGATCTCCTCGGGGGTGGTGACGGGCTTGGACAGCCTCTTCAGCTCGTTGATGACGACCTCCACAGCCAGCATGACCCCCTTGCGGATCTCCACAGGGTTGGCCCCCTTGCTGATCTTCTCGAAGCCCTCCTTGGCGATCGCTCTGGCCAGCACGGTGGCGGTGGTGGTGCCGTCGCCCGCCTCCTCGTTCGTGTTGTTCGCCACGTCCTGGACCAGCTTGGCGCCGATGTTCTGGTACTTGTCCTTCAGGTCGATGGCCTTGGCCACTGTCACACCATCCTTAGTCACCTTGGGGCTGCCCCAGCTCTGCTCAATGATCACCGTGCGGCCCTGCATGGGAGGAGAGGGGGGGCTCATTCAGTTGTCTTGGTAACAATGGAAGTGGCTTTTCTTTAGGTTACCTCCTAATCTTCATCAGGAAGCTTACACTTAGTGCTCCAGGGTTACAAATAAAACAATGTCAAATATTACTTCCTGTCCCCAAACTAGTTGTTTTCATCCTGCATTGGATTTCATTTTTGCAGCCAATAGGTCATTATGTATCGTTCCCTATAGACGAGAACTTCAACACCAGGGTTAATACTAAACTTGTTTCACTGCATTTACCTGTCCACGTTTTCTCCAGTGCTCTCACATTTCAATAGGTTAGCTAACACCACCATGTACACAGCCTATGCGTATCATTAGGTTTCTGATAAGGATTCTAGTTTCCAACTTGACTTTTATATTTAAAAACCTGGATGTAAAAGTAAACCATTTGCCAGCTATTGAGGCAAACGCGAGACTGCAACAGGGAGTCCAAACAAAACAAGCTTAAAATAAAATATCCCAAGTCAAACTGACAAGCGCCTCCTTAGGATTCTAAAGTGATGGCTAGTCTCGTTTTCTCTCTTATCCCTGTTCAGGATCATTGCCCTCCCAGCGCAGTACCTTGGGTCCCATGGTAACAGCCACGGCGTCAGCCAGCAGGTCCACACCCTGCAGCATCAACGCCCTGGCTTCACTGCCGAACTTCACGTCCTTGGCGTAGCCCCGGGTGAGGTGGGGGGCGAGGGCGCGGGAGACCGGCCGCACGTGTCTCAATACACTGGGCAAGCGGAGCATTCCTGCAATCAGACAGCACGCTTTGTTAGCATGCCAGCGGCATCCCTGCAGCCACGCGGGTCTCAGAGGTACAGTGTGAAAAGAAACACGCGTGTTACAGCTCACATGCATTTTCATTTTAAAACCAGGCGTCTTTTACTACATTAGGATCGCTTGAAGAACACTGTACTTTGTTCTCTGTTCCGGTTCAGTGATTGGAAGACCAGAGAGAACACGCCTCTAACTGTGTGATGCAACTGCCTGACATGAGGAATGTCATGAAGGTTGCAAAAACAAAGTCCTTGAGGTAGAAACATTTGCAAGAAATTGTGATTAGGCAACAGTGATAAGCACCAGGACCATGCTGGCTGGCACAGACTCCCAGCCTGCTAGGTTTTCGCTGCTCATTTTAGTAAACCTGGCTCAACACCAGGCAGCAGCACTCGCAAATGCACAGTGAAACGGCACAATGAGTTACACGAGGTCTGTCTGCTACGTACAGGCTGGTTCTATCAACAGGGTTATAAGGGCAAGGTCGCAGCTCCAAACCCAAGTTGTGATGTTGACAGGCATTGAACCCCTTTCTCGATTTGACTGGTAACAACGGCGGGCGGGGTTGCGGTTCGCGGCATTAAAAATATTACCCTGAAAGAACCAGCGATAAATGTCTCTGATATTTCAAAAGCAGCTGGCGCCGGAGGGGTTAATCCACAGCTAACACGAAGACGCACAATCAGCATTGGTAGGAGTCCCGTGTATCTGTGCGTTTAAAAAATCGATTGGAACACTAATAAAATGGCGAAAATATAGTTCCATACAGGCAATGGATACATCACTTTTGCTCGCTGTTGGAGAGACCGATTTATAATGGTGGAGGGCTTTGTGTGGGGGTTGGGGGTATGTGTTAACCTTGACGTGTTTGAGACATGCTGTGGCTGCAGCTTCCCTCTTGATGGGTTCTACATACATTAGATATATTAAATGGTGCACCACGGTATTGTTTAGAATACTCTACCGTTTACAAATTCGTATTAAATGTACAATTACACCGTGAATAGTATTTAAGTCATTCTCGGACTACAGTAGTGTCTGGAAGAGACGTGCAGTGCCGTCCCCACGTGTGCCTGTCGAGCAGGGTCACGCATCACAAGGTCAAATTCGCAGCTCCGCAACTTGCGTAAAGCCGGAGCGCACGGAAACCACCAGAAGCATTTTGGAAACCATGTTATACCTGCAGACAAACACTCAGGGGGGGGCCAGCCAGTAAACACATTCCACTAAACCACCGTAAACCTCAAGCACTGTACACGTGCTGTGTGCATTAATGAACTGCACAATACCTTCGCGACCCGCTCCCCCCCCCCACCACGCCAAGGCAGACCTTTTTAAAACAAGAATAATTGAAGCTGATACAATGGGTGCGTTCACGGAGTTCATTCTACCCAGATTCTGTGCAGAATCTGCCCAATGTAGCCAACGATCTTCTAAGAATGGTCTCCGTGAACGCACCCATGACTAAAGTGGGCAGATTCCGCACAGAATGAAATACGTGCACGCAAACACGATGCTTATGATGCCACATGATTCTGCGTGTTCTTGGTTTAAAACCAGCTTCGTAAAAAAAAAACACAAAAAAAACCAAACAAAAACAACAACAAAAAAAAAAACGTGTTCTTTAGAGCAGTTTTAACAATAGAAGTGAATCGTACGGTATCTGTCTAATTAACAAGAACCTGCACATAAACGTGACTTTGACAGATTACAAAGAGACACGGTTAAGAATTCAAATGACTGTATATAACAATAATAATAATAATAATAATAATAATAATAATAAGCAACACTCACTGTTTGGTCAGTAGTGTCAGTCGTGGAGAGAGAAGAAGGGAGCCCTGTAGCTGCTGCTGACGCCGATGCTAGACAGTCAGGACAGTACTGAGAAGAGACGTGAGGGGACCGGTGAATGAAACAGCAATGCTCCGGACACACACACTGCAGAGACGCACATGTGCATCTCCATCCGGGTAACACACCGACCCACCCCTGCAACATGCATCACATAATCAATCCCCACAGCTTCCAATCGACAGGAATACAAGCCAATCAAAGCGTGCTCATCTTTGAACTGTGCTGCTGCACGCCGATGCATACAGATTCTTCGATGCGCAAATAGTGCACAATGCGATTTCAAAAAATGTATATCGTTTTAAAACAGTGGGTTGCTATGATTGAATGCTCGTTCAGGGGCTAGAGTTTCCAGAAACTTCGCCGTCATTATTGAAGAAAAAAAACTTAACGGAGGTCAGAGGTTGTCGTTGTGAAATGTTAATGCAATTCAACAAAATAAACGTTTTGAAAATGCTCGATTTCGTGGTGTTTTAATAGTTCACCAATGTATATCCACACTGCAGTCTGATTGGTACGTCACTGATTATCAGATATATTGGAAAATTCCAGAATGGGGGGGCGACAATTGCAACATTTGAGCTGGGTTGAAGGTCGCGCATGCGTGCTGTATTCCAGCCCGGAGCTCTTTCCCGTGAAGCGCCGAGCCGCTGTGCCAGTCGGTGTGGGTACAGTCACAGAAGCGAGCGGGGAGCCGGCTAAATTCTGCACTTTGACAAGAAACACAACTATGGTAGGACCAACTAATTAAAACGATCGTGTTCAATAACAGAAACTCTGCGTAGACTGCGTGTTCGCTTGCAATCTTGCCGTGGCTTGCTGTCTGCCTCTGCTAGCGAGATGGTCATGTTTTATGCCAAGACGCATGTGCCTTGTGGCGCTTTGTAATCTAGAAGTTTCCACACATCCATGTGTGCGCAAGGCTACGTTATCATTTATAAAATAACGATTCATGAAAGTTTGCATTAAGCGATGTATGCATACTATATTAGTATCACCGTTCCGGCGCACAAAATTGATTAGACCCGCAATATTTGAATTATTATGAAGAACGTTGGCGTGCTGCGAGAGCCTTGATTGATGAGCCGGTATCGAGTCGCATTCAGCGGACAGGGACCTGGGGTTCAAGGTCAATGCTAATATCGGGTGTACAGCGACGGGCTCGAGTGAGATTTTGTTCCCAGTAAACGCACACACGAATCGCTGCGTGGAGCACGCCTGTCCCATCTGTGCAGGATAACACCGTTTCTGTAGGACCAGCCTGTTACATTTCAATGATACCCAGGGCAAGAGCGCCAGTCCTCTGCGGATTTTTTTTTTTTTTTAAATACTTAATATGCTTTAATGCTGTTGTAATCTCTTTTTAAAAGCTGTGCAAAACTCGCAACGCAGAAATTCCAAATAGATTTTTCAAATGTATTATACGCGATATGCATTTAGAGCAAAACTTGTTTTTTTAAAATAGTTTTGTAGAAAATCGATATGCACCTATTTGTAATCAGTATACACGTGTTACTGTTCTAACACTGCTGATATAGCTAATTGATATTACACTGTGTGAATTGTACAACAATACAGTATTTTGTGATCCAGATTACTTTTATCATTTTGATCCATTTTTTTCAGAAAATATCACTGCTGGATTACACTTTTTTTTTTAGCCTTATTTGATATAACCTAATTTAACAAAATAAATAAGATCTTGGTAATAATGATTAATACACAACTTATTTAGTTTTGTATTATTTTAACAAAATCTAAATTTCTTAATGTTATTGCACATATAACAATGCAAATAATGGTTAATTCTATTTATGCCTACTTAGCAGAAATTAAATGACTAAATTTGAATGAAATATATATATAAACAGAGGTCTGGTAATAAGAGGCGATGTGCGAGTGAGATCGAGCTGTGTCTGAAGCAAGGCTTTCTCCTTGAGACATGATGATAATTAACTGAGATCTTTGATCCCTGCATACAGAGGGCAGTATTGAAGCTGAGAGACTGCCTTGAGGTGTCCTTACCACAAGGGCAGGCACACACATTCCAGCTGTATTTATCCAGTCATTGGGGGGAGGGGTCTCATTCCCAAGAGCCCTCATCTGTTCAGCAGAGGCATCATTCAGAGGCCTGCGTTTAATTTCAATCTCGCAACTGGCAACACTATAACCATTCATTACAGTATCTGTATCTGTGTACAGGATTTCTCAGCATTGTGATCCAATGATTTATTTTTTTATTGTCCAGTTTATTTCAGTTGATGTGATACATCTCAAGCCCATGAATCTGTCTAACAGATAGATGGTGGTTCCATCACATTCAGAATACAGAGTAGCCTGTCTGTAACACAGACAGTGCATCTCAGTGTATTGAATTTACAAGGATCTCAGTGTGGGGATCCTGTCTAATTCTCTCCTGTCTGTAACACAGATAATGCATCTCGGTGTATTGAATTCACAAGGAGCTCAGTGAGGGGACCCTGCCTAATTCTCTCCTGTCCGTCCGCAGGCCTTCAGGAAGTTCCTGCCCTTGTTCGACCGGGTGCTGGTGGAGCGCTTTGCCGCAGAGACCGTCTCTAAGGGAGGCATCATGCTGCCAGAGAAGTCCCAGGGCAAAGTGCTACAGGCTACCGTGCTGGCAGTGGGACCAGGAAACAGGACAAAGGTGTGTACGAACTGGAAAGTGTGTGTCACACCTGTGAGAGCTGCCTGTGTGTGAACTGCAGCTCACATCGTTGTGATTGGTCCTCTACTCCACCCCTGCACTCGCTGTTAACAGACTAATCGGAATGTTTAATATCCTCTCAGCATTGTGATTTGGTTATTGAGTTGTGCAGTAGAAAGGGGGTTTGTTTCTACTCTCGTGTGTGACCCACTCTTCTCTCTCTCCCCTCTCACAGGCAGGTGACTTGCAGCCGGTCAGTGTGAAGGCAGGGGACAGGGTCCTCTTACCAGAGTATGGAGGCACTAAAGTTACCCTGGATGACAAGGTGGGTACAGATGCACAGTGAAGCTGCTGAGCCCTGTCCCTCCTTTACAATACAGGAAAAAAAAAACAGCACTTGTTTTTTATTCCATGTCGTTATATTTATCTGCATATCCCTAATTTGAAGTTTAAAACAAGCAAATGTTTTCAGCGCATGAGAATAGGACCAGTCCTAATGTTACACCTGCTAGATTTCAGCGCATGAGAATAGGGACCAGCCCTAATGTTACACCTGCTAGATTTCAACGCATGAGAATAGGGACCAGCCCTAATGTTACACCTGCTAGATTTCAGCGCATGAGAATAGGGACCAGCCCTAATGTTACACCTGCTAGATTTCAACGCATGAGAATAGGGACCAGTCCTAATGTTACACCTGCTAGATTTCAGCGCATGAGAATAGGGACCAGTCCTAATGTTACACCTGCTAGATTTCAGCGCATGAGAATAGGGACCAGTCCTAATGTTACGTACCAGGTAAGAGACATCTCTTTTTAGGTTTGGTCTTGTTCTGTTCTCTGATTGTTTGTTTCCTGTGCAGGAATATTTCCTGTTCCGAGATGGAGATATCCTGGGGAAGTACCTGGACTGAAGCCTGTAGCCCCGCCCCAAGCCCTGCCCCCTGTCCATTCCACATGAGCAGAGCACAGGAAGGTGGCCTTGTCTGTCTGATGTTCTTTTTCATCCATGTAAATACTAATTATGTTTTGGTATAATAAAATAGCCTATTCCACCTGGCCCTGTGGCTGTTTCTGTCAGTCTGATTATTGTTTGTATGTTTCTCTTTTGTGGTCAGTATTTGTAGAATATGTCAATAAGAGATTAAAAGGAGGGAGATTTAACAGATCCTGTAGAGGGAGGCTGTGCTGGACTTCATTCTGTATGATCACCATGCTGTTTCAGGGGTACCCTCCCCTCCCTCTGCAAGCTGGTTCATTCAGATACCAGTGTGGAGAATGGGTAGTAAAGCACTGTGCTGTTTCAGGGGTACCCTCCCCTCCCTCTGCAAGCTGGTTCATTCAGATACCAGTGTGGAGAATGGGTAGTAAAGCACTGTGCTGTTTCAGGGGTACCCTCCCCTCCCTCTGCAAGCTGGTGGAGAAGGGGTAGTACAGCATTCTCAGAGCAGGGTGAGGGAGCACATGGCACAGCTCAAAACAGGGCAAGATGTCCAAAGTGCTGGGGGTTAGTGATCTGTGTTTTTAATCAACAAAAGTACACTCAGAATTTGTGTTACCCGTTCACGTTTTGAGTCACTAGTATTGTTAAACTTGCATTAACTGCAGCGTTTCTCATTGTAATCCTTGTTGGTTATAAATAAGCAACATATTAAATGTGAGCAGGCTTTTACCATGGTTAGGTGCGCTTGCTATGCTTTTGAAACATTGTTAGACATTTGAGCAGCTGCAATAACCCTACTCCTACCCCAGTCGTAATGAGGGTCAGCTACCTGTCCCTGTTTTCCTGGAAACTCCTTTTTTTGAGGAAGCTGTCCTGGGAATTCAATATCATAGCAGCATACACTGAGCACAAGCTCCACAAATCAGCATACAATATTACTGCCACAGATGCACAATATTTACTGGCTATGGTAGTAATATGATCAATGTTTCCATTGGATGAATGTAGGATTTCTAAAGCCTTATAACAACTTGTTCAGCTAACTAATCTTTTTAATTAAATATGAACAATTTAAAGGTGATCCGAAATCCTTTATACAGACCCAAATATCTACTGAACTGGAATACCAAAGTGCCTTTATCACCTTATAGACCGTATAACGCAAGTAAAATAACTGTTATAAATGACCTTGGAAACAGCATATCCTTGCACTGTATCACGCAGCGTGTGGGGTTCGGGCGCCCCTTGCGGTGAGAAGCGGGGGCGCAGTGCATCGCCGCCTTCATCCGGGACCCTGGCGAGATGGTCATGGCGGAGGGGATTGCTGTGCTGAGGAGGAATCGGCCGGGCACTAAGGCTCAGGTGAGGACAGAGACCCCGAATCACAGCCCGCTCCCCCGGGAACACCGGTCTGAACCGAGGGGCAACGGGTTTCACCCAAAACACGCCGGCCCTGAGCTCAGGGTGGGAAGACTGATTCGGAAATGACTGTGAATACCCCCGAGGCAGGCTGGGTCGGGCCCGCTTTCAGGAAACTCGCTCTGTTTACTCAGGCTGGCTGGGAAGAAAGAAAGAAAGAAAGAAAGATAGAAAGATAGATACCTGCGGGTTTTACAGCTGTATTGAGCAGTGGCGTTTAAATCCGTCTTTCTGTGTTTGGGCTCTGTCGGTGAATATTTGTGTTACTGTTAAGTGCGGAGTCGTATACTGTATTTTTTACTCAGCCCTTGGTGTAAACACAATGAATGTTAATGTCTGCCATGTTCCCATCGGTTTTATATCTCCGCTGCTGCTTCGCGGTTTCTGGTTTTTGTATGTAGAAATATTATATATATATATATATATATATATATATATATATATATACATTATATGTGTTTACCTTCACCGTCGCACAGACAGACAGGGGATATCCTGGAACTGCGAACAATATACATTTTCTAAAACGAGAAACGAATATATTTATCTCCTATGAATAATCAGAAAATGAACGAAGGCACCGCATTTAGTTTGAATAGCTCACCTCCCACGCAGGCAGTTTATGCCCTTATTCGTAGCACAGAGATTACAGAGGGATCGGCGCTGTGTGTTTGTATAGGTCGCTTTTGGCCCCACGTGAGATTTAGAGAACTATAAATCCCGTTTTACAGTGAGTGAATAAGTACATATGATAACAGTATGGCTTCACATAGTCCTTGTGTCGCTGTTATAAATCATGTACATTTGCTTGATACCTCAGTTTATGTTCCAGTGTCTTAATTTTACAAAATAAAATCCCAGCAGTTTGTACATTTCTGCAAATTATACAACCCGTAGGATTATTACTGGTGCTAAGGCAGCCAGTAGCTGCACAAAATGACATTTTAATAATACTGTTCTTTATCTAATGCAATCTAAATATTTCTCATTCTTCAGCCCTGATGTCAAGCTGCTGTCCAATGTTGAATTTGTACTGGTAGTAAATGGTGTATGGCTGTAGTCACGCTTGTATTTCTATTAGAGAATGGAGAGGTTCATGTGAGACAGGAGTTTACTGTGCTGTACGTTTAACACACACTTGATTGGAGCATTGACCTATATAGGGTTTAAAACAGACTTGAAGTACACCAAGGCATTGGCTGCAGGCAGCTTCATTCAGGAGTGTTTAAAGATATGCATACACTCCAAATATTACTTGGCAGGGATGGAAATAAGACTCCCTGTGCGTAGTAGTTTGACCGATTCCTGGTTTTAGAATGAGTTTAATAAGACACACCTGAGCTTGTTAGTAAAACCTGGAATGGGCGAAACTGTGTGCAGTAGCAGTCTTATTGTCATCCCTGCCTAACTTTATAATTGTATGGCTTGCAGTACGACTTACTGTTAAGCTGCAGTCATATTTCTGTTGTGTTAAAAATAAATACTACAGTGGCTACACTGAAACTGCTTCAAAATAAATAAGTATTTGATCCCAGCCCACAGAATGCCTGCTGAAAGCAGCTTCCAGTTGTCCCAGTTGCTCTCTCAATGTATGTGTGAGTGAGTGTTTCTCACAGTAAGCTGATCTGGATGAGGTGTTTCCTCACAGCCTGACAGGGAATGGGATGAATTCACGAGCAGCCACTGCAGCAGCCGAGGCTTCACTCCCACTGCCCCTCATCTCATATCTCACTGTCCCAGTCATTCAGGGGCTATCGGACATGCCTCATAAACACTCCATAATGCCAAAAGCAAGCTACTTTTATAATTTCTCGTCCATTCAGTGTTTGAGCTGGACACTGGGGATCAGACCTCACATTTCTTGAAACTGCAGACCCATACTCTGCTGTAGACTCTGCCATGCTAACTGCTGTGTCCCTGCAGGACTTCTATAACTGGCCCGATGAATCCTTCGAGGAGATGGACAGCACTCTGGCTGTGCAACAGGTAAGAGGGGCTTGTGTTTCTTCTATGTGTGTGTTCCTAGAGGTAAAGCAATAACGTATTTCAAATGATCTGGGTGTCTGTGTTCTTGTAGAATTGTGGGTATTTGTCAGTTCATGTGTATTGTGTAGAGCGCCCTGTTCACACTCTCTCTCTCTCTCCACAGTACATCCAGCAGAATATCCGCACGGACTGCTCCAAAATCGACAAGATTCTCGAGCCACCAGAGGGGCAGGACGAGGGTGTCTGGAAATACGAGCACCTCAGGTACTCGCTATGTATACACACTCACACTCAGGTACTCGCTATCTATACACACTCACACTCACACTCAGATACTCGTTATCTATACACACTCACACTCAGGTGCTCGCTATCTATACACACACACACTCACACTCAGGTACTCGTTATCTATACACACTCACACTCAGGTACTCGCTATCTATACACACACACACTCACACTCAGATACTCGCTATCTATACACACTCACACTCGTGTACTCGCTATCTATACACACACACTCACACTCGTGTACTCGCTATCTATACACACTCACACTGAGGTACTCGCTATCTGTACACACACACACTCGTGTACTTGCTATCTATACACACACACACTCAGACACACACACACACATACTCGCTATCTATACACACACACACACACACACACACACACACACTCGTGTACTCGCTATCTATACACACTCACACTCAGGTACTCGCTATCTATACACACTCACACTCAGGTACTCGCTATCTATACACACACACACTCACACTCAGGTACTCGCTATCTATACACACACGCACTCGTGTACTCGCTATCTATACACACTCACACAACTACTCCCTACACACACATATACAGTGGTGCTCCTTCAGCGTATCACTATCACACTCAGAGTTCCTCTCTCACCATGGCCTATTTGAGTTATCCAGATTTGTGAAGTGATGAAGGCGCATTCTGTCAATGAGCTGCTGAGGTGAGAGAGGGTCCTGCTGCTCTGTGCTGTGTGTCTGACTCTTTCTGCTCCTCCCTTTCAGACAGTTCTGCCTAGAGCTCAATGGACTGGCTGTCAAGCTGCAGGTAACACACTCTCTCTGTGTCTCTCTCTCTCGTCTCCCAGCTTTTTTCGACTCCCTTTTGCGCAATTTACCTCCTCGATCTGTGCTTTATCTCATTATCTAGCTAGATGTGGCTTTTACATTGTGCTGTCAGCTCTGTGTGTTGTTTAGTTCAATGTTCTTACTTAGTCAGCAGTTTGTGTAGGAGAGGGTTGTGTTGTGTTACTCAGTGTCTGTGTGTTTGTGTTGGGGGGTGGTAGAGGGTTGTGTGGTGGTGTGTTACTCAGTGTGTGTGTGTGTGGGGGGGGGTGTTGCTAAGGTTGTGTTGTGGTTTGTTATTGTGTGTGTGTGTTGGAGGAGGTGGTTTGTGTGTGTGTGTGGGGGGGTTGCTAAGGTTGTGTTGTGGTTTGTTATTGTGTGTGTGTTGGAGGAGGTGGTGTGGTGGTGTGTGGTGCTGTGTGTGTGGGGGGGTTGCTAAGGTTGTGTTGTGGTTTGTTATTGTGTGTGTGTGTGTGTGTGTGTGTGTTGGGGGTTGTGTGGTGGTGTGTTACTCAGTGTGTTTGTGTGTGTGTGTGGGGGGGGGGTTTGCTAAGGTGTTGTGGTTTGTTATTGTGTGGTTGAGGGTTGTGTGGTGGTGTGGGTGCTGTATTCACCCGCTCTCATTCCCTCTCACAGAGCGAGTGTCACCCAGACACCTGCACACAGATGACAGCCACAGAGCAGTGGATCTTCCTGTGCGCCGCCCACAAAACCCCCAAAGAGGTGAGTCTCTCCATATCCCTGCTGTATCCCCCACACCCTAAAACTTCCTCCATGCAACACTTACCCCTAATCCTTACCCTCTCTGTACATGCCACTATAACCTTACCCCCCTCCACATAACACCCTCTGCACACCCCAGTGCCCCCTGACCCAGTGCTTTCTGTTGCAGTGCCCAGCCATCGATTACACCAGACACACGCTGGATGGAGCCGCCTGCCTTTTAAACAGTAACAAATACTTCCCCAGCAGGTAAGAGTTGCACACTCTGATATCCCCTCTCTCACACCAGGGCAAAATGCACAGCAGTGGGCAGTGTGAGCTTAGGGACTGTCTGAGCTAAATAAGACACAGTCAGACTCTGCCTGCGTTTACATGCACAGGGAATCCAACCATTTTGTAACTGATTCTTTTGATGTTACCCTCCTCGCATGTCTAACTGTGTGTTTCATTCACAATGCAGCGTCTGCTAAGCGATTGGTCTTTTTGTCCTACAAGGCTCCTCTGGCTTCAGGCTCGCTTTCTGTTTTGAATGGTTCTGAAGATAATTGCAGCAGACACTGCCCCTGTTGTATTTCAGCTAGGTATGCCAGGCTTTGAGGAATGTTTCTTGAAGGAAGCTCACTCTCACTGTCTCTCCCCAGGGTCAGCATTAAGGAGTCATCTGTAGCGAAGCTGGGCTCAGTGTGTCGCAGGATCTATAGAATATTCTCCCACGCCTATTTCCACCACCGGCAGATATTCGACAAGTATGAGGTGAGCTGGCAATCCTCAGGACATGACAATTATTAGGATTCAAGAGTAGAGTGTGTTTGGGACCAAAAAAAAAAAAAATTCACCAGCTTTTAATGCATCTTGTTATAGTTTGTAATGGTAAATAGTCAAACCCAACCTTGGCTCTGTATTTGTAAAGGCTGAGCCTCCCTGAGTTTGTCGTTCTTATTCCAGAATGAGACGTTTCTGTGCCACCGCTTCACGCGGTTTGTGATGAAGTACAATCTCATGTCGAAGGACAACCTGATCGTGCCCATCCTGGAGGAGGAGGTGCAGAACGCTGCTTCAGGGGAGAGCGAGGCGTGACCCGCAGCCACGACAGGAAACAAGCAAACACAGAACGAACGACTCCTTCTGTACATCCAAAACAACGTCTCGCTCTTCTTTCACCTGTTTCAATCATGTAGCCACACTGTTGCTTCTTCGTTTAGCATTTTGTACCTTTTTGTCTTTAGCTCTTTAAAAACAGGTTAAGTTATTATTGGCGAGCTGTGTAAAATCCATCAGCGTGGCCTTCATGGTTTTAAATGGACTACATTTTCTATTATTATTATTATTATTATTATTATTATTATTTCTATATATGTTAATAAAAATGTATTAGTTGCCCAAAACAGAGTCCTTTCTAGAATGTAAATATAACGGACTAGGCTGTACTGCCTGAAAGATACAGATAATAACACTTGATAGAAACATTAACCACAATGTTTGGTCTCATTAATTTATAGTTACAAGGTACTGTAGTGTGGGTTTAAGGAGTCTGGTGTTTCTGAGAGTGTAGCAGTGCAAGTGTTTTCAGTTTCCAGATTACTTTATTATAAACCACAGTGATTAACAATATTCAAGACCGATAATTCCCACATTTCCAACCATACCATATCTCTGGGGGGACAGTGAACTGCTGGTGCACTCGTTCTGAATAAAATCATTTTAATTTAATATGCAAAGACGGTTATTAAACAATTATCAGAACATAAACAACTTCTGAATACAAAATATTATTGATACAAACTCCCAAAAGTTACAGTATTTTTAATTTTTGTATTATTCTAATGGAAATTCTATTAATAATGTGAAATCTTGTCATATATGAAAAACAGTCGTGAAAAGGAAGAGATTACGCTAATATATGAGGTCTCCTGTACGCTCCAGGGAGATCCGTACCATTCTGTATGACACTTCAAGTCAATTCTCAATGATTCTGTGGTATCGCTGCAGTTTATTGTCCAGCTTGCACAGTGGAATAAAAGCAAACTAACTGGGACCCACCAGGTGTTCAGATAAACATCAGAGTGCTGCTATAGAACATTGAGGGGAAATCCAGAAACTCACTGGTCAGGGCTGCAGTTAGAACAATGGTCCACCAGGTGTTTGAAGTTCGGCATCCAATTAGAGACTAAAGAAAAACACCACCACCACCTTAAAGCAGGACTTTAAACCGTGCCCTGTGTCCCGCACTCAAACCCCCTCTTTAAAAAGGCAGACCGCCTCTTCCTCTTCTCAAGCCTGTGTTTTTGAAAATGTTTTATATACATCCTACATCCTGCTGTGTGACTGACATCCTGTTTTTTGTCATGAAGGGGAGAAGCTATTTTAGCCACAGCAATGTCTAAATTTATTTTTCCACGTCTCTTCTGAAAACACATCAACACACACAGTATAATCAGTCCTGCACAGTCCGATACTACATGGGCAGTATGAGCAGGCTCGCTCCCCTGCTGGCCTCGCATGAAGGGGACAGGGGAGAAGGTATAGAGGGGTCTTGAGAGTAATGGTCTGGTGTCACAGGTTATATCCTAAAGAGGCTCCTCAAACAGTACCAGCCCCTCCAGATCCAGGTCTGTTTGCACCAGACCACTCTCCCAGCAGGGCTGCAGACAGCTGGGCAAGGCTGTATGGACTGAGATCTGGTTCTTCCCTTTTGTAAAGCCGTCCTTTATATACTGCAGAGAAAGCGCTAAGGTCCTGCAGCAGCCCCAGTGCAATGCTGATGCCAGCTGCAGTGCCGAGACTCTGGCCTCACATGCAGGTGACCTCTGCAGCAACCTCCTCCTGCTCAAAGCCCCCCTCCTCCAAGTCTCTCAGTGCGCTGGGGTACCCCCCGAACCTTGGGAACCCCCCTGTGAGGTCATCACACCTGGCCCCGCCCACCCCGCGGCTCGCCGTATGCACGCTGTCATCCTCACTGCGCGGGGAGCGGGGGGTACGCTTCTGAAACACAGGGGGGTGGGGGTTAGGGGTGGAGTCATCAATGATAACTGTTGATCTTTTGAAAAATTAAGTCATCAAAATCTGTAACAATATAGAACTTATAAACTGAAGACAAACATTTTTAACAAAAGTCTAATGAGTGTTTGAAGCTGTGGACAGGAATGAAAAAGCAGGAGTTACACAAACAGACTGATCCGACGCTGCAGAGCACCAGGGTCACTGTGAAATCCTATCAGTGATATCTGGAGGGGGGGTGTTCTTGTAGAAGGGGGCAGGGTCTCACCTCGGATGGGGCGGGGTCTCGCATGGCTCTCTGCAGGAACACCACCTGCTTGGTGGCCAGGTTTCCCTCGCTGCCAAAAACACAAACAAACTGAAAACCTAGAATACGACTAGCGGCTTTCTTTATGTTTAATTTCTCGACATTTTACTCAAGTGTAGAGAATCATTTTGAGAGAGGAGGACGAAGAACCTGGCCATGGGAGATGATGGAGATGGGGAGAGGGGGGTACCTGTCATGGCGGATTAGTGGGGTGGGGAGCACGCAGGTCAGCAGCCAACCAAACTCTGCCAGGGTGTGAACCAGGGGTCCGTAATCTGACTTGACATCACAGCCCTGCGAGAGAGAGCGAGGGGACAGCATTACCACCGGATCACTGTAAGATGCAATCAGAACCTACACAAAGTAACTGGGAAACCAAGACACAAGTGGAAAGGGAAAACTGAACTCAAATTAGGGACCGAAGATTAGAAATATTTTGTGCAGTGACAGAGACAGACAACTCCTCTCCCTTTCGCTTAGGGTGACCAGATTTTCAAGCTCAAAACCGGGACCATTTAAATACAGGCTATTTAATAGTTATTTAAATAGCCATCCTCTCACTCTTTGTACTATTATCTTTGTTTTTTTTTAAGAAGCTAGCTAATTTCAGTACACTCTTGGGTGTATAATTTGTGGCTAATATTACTGTGTTGTGTACGTCTTGCTACTGTTTTAATACCACTACTATCACTACTACTACTACTGCTAATAAAGTAAATAATTAGGTAGATTGTTGTTAAAAATGGATTTACTTTGTCATTTTCCTTTTTTATCCTCACTGTGTCAGGATGGCTCTATTCATTGACATTGTTGATGTGGTTTAACCTGGTGGATTGGGGTGCTCGCACCCTCTCGCTGCTCTGCCTAGTGTCTGGGCTAAATCCTGTCACAACAGAACAGCTGCGAATTGTAACTTCATATTGAATATAAACTAAACAAAAACGTATGGCACATTGAGGAATAAGCATGTGTGTCTGTCTGTGTTAATCACTTTATAAAAACAATGTTCTTGATTACCCAAGTACTGTACCTTTTTAACAAAAATGTTTTCACTGCAGGTGACATAAACTAATTTATATAGGAAGCGCTTGAATAAGTTATTTTGACAAAAGATAGTGGCTGAAAACCGGGACTTTAGGATTTTGAGAAAAACGTTGGGACACCGGGACCTTTGATGGAAACCCGGGATGCCTGGTCACTCACTCTCTCCCCTCACCTCGATGACAGTCCACTGCTCCACTATGATGGTGTCATTGCCTGTAGGGGGAGCTGTGGAGGCCCCTCGCTCCTCATACACAAACAGACCCTCCAGAGACCTGGGCACCGGCTCTCCTGTAAGGTGAAAGATAACGCTGATGTGTGTGTGCTTGCCTTTGTGAAAGTGTGCTAGCCATGGTAAATCTTAATGGTTATTTTGTATATTTTGTCGTGCGTCTCCCATGCTTTTACTACACACGCATACAGTTTCTCACATGCTCTTTTCAATGTTTTACTACACCAGCGATTATAAGAACACAGAGGAGAGAGATGGGATAGAGAGGGAGGGAGAAACACACAGTGACATGGGAATACACAGTATTGTCCTCTCCTTCTTTCCTCCTCCTCTCCTCTCGTCCTGTTTCATGCCCTGGGGACCAGGCTGCCCTGTCACATATAGTTTTTGAAATTGTCAGCTGGGTTATAAACAGGCCTCATCAAGGAAGCTTTTAGCCATCTGGTGTTGTTGACAAACTGAAACTATGATTATGAACATCGCCTCCTTCTGGTGTGCCTGTATAAAAACGACCATCGTAAAACTGGCGCAGAACTTCCTTCCAGGTGACATAGAGGCTCACGCGGGCTGGTACACTGTACAGACTTACTGTATTGCTTGCATGTTATACTCAACACTCAACCAAAACCCAGCTCAACAGAGTTTTTTCATTGACACACTGTATAATAGCAATAACATCCTCTGCCTCAGAGCCCCTCAATTCTGGGTCCACACAGTCTATAGTACCTGAGGCTGGTTATTATCTTCTCTGTGCTTTACTACACTGTGCTGTGCTTTTAGCAGGGGTACCAGAGCAGTAAACTTTGAGAAGGGACTGGTTCATTCATTATCTTCTCTGTGTTTTACCATGGCACACAGCGGCAATGTAGGTATGATTACCTTTGGGTGTCTCCCAGTACACAAAGGAATCCACCAATGACCAGCCCTTTTTGTAGTAGGCGGTGGTGAGCGCCAGCCAATCAGCTTCCAGCATGCTGATGGTCTGCCCCTTGCGTGTCACCTTCATAGAGAGTGCTCCCTGGTGGTAGGTCCAGGATGGTACGTCCTCATCCCGAGCCAGCCAGGCAGGGTAGGCCGAGTCCCAGGAGTGGAACAGGGCAAACAGCTTGATCTCTGCAGGGCAGGGAGAGGAGGGGAGAGGTTACACAGTCCTGGGCCTGCCAGGGCTCCAGTACTGATCCAGTTTAACACACCTTTCATTTACATGGAATGGGCCTAAAGCCAATTCAGTTCCCTTCAAGGCCCACACCATAATTTAAAATCAAATTCACAGAAACACAGCGATTGCACTGCAGCCATTGAAAAGGTCTCTCTCTCCTTCCACTCACTTTCTTCTCTTCTCTCCTCTATCTCTCCTGCCCCCTTCTAACTCTCCCTCCTCGCTCTCCTCTCACCCCCTTCGCTCCCTCTCTCCTCACTCCTCTCTCCCTCTCTCTTCTCACCCCCTCGCTCCCACTTTCCTCTCTCCCCCTCACTCCCTCTCTCTCACCTCTCTTCCCCATTGCTCTCCTCTAACCACCCTCTCCCTCTCTCTGCCTCGCTCCCACTTTCCTCTCTCCCCCTCACTCCCTCTCTCTCACCTCTTCCCCATCGCTCTCCTCTAACCACCCTCTCCCTCTCTCTGCCTCGTTCCCCCTCTCCTCTCACCCCCCTCGCTCCCTCTCTCATCTCTGTCCTCTCTCCCCCTTCTCTCTCAGCCATGCTCACAAAGCTCCTCTGTGCAGAGTGTAACTCCCAGCAGCCTTGTTATTTTTGCCCATGACGTCGAGAGGTTTTCTTATTTGTTGTTTGAAGAATGTAGCAGCGTCTGGTCTGAGCACCTGAGTTCACTTCCTGTGTTCACAGCTGTGGTTGGTGATTGCGCAAAAGGAGGCGAGACTCCCATTTAACACTTGACCATCCCACAACAAACACACAAACACAATGACACACAGACTCACACACACACAAACACACTGACACAGACTCACACACACACACACAAACACACTGACACACAGGCTCACACACACACAAACACACTGACACACAGGCTCACACAGACACAGACACAGACTCACACAAACACACAGACACAGACTCGCACACACATACAAACACCCTGACACAGACTCACACAAACACACACATTCAGACTCACACACACACACACAAACACACATTCAGACTCACAAACACACTTTCACACACACACACACACACACACACACACACACACACACACACACACACACACACACACACAGTGTGACTCACCCTCCCTGCGGTGTGAGGGCTGGGGGCTGCCCCCCCCCTCGTTGAAGCCTCCGTATTCAGGGGGTTTCTCGTCCTCGATGACGCTCTCACAGGACAGTCCGCTGGGGGACCCCCGGCTGCACGGACCCCCTCCGTTGCAGCTCCGCAGTGCGCCCCCTCCCTGCTGGGGCACAAAGCCCAGGAATCGCAGCCCTCGCTGGGCACAGCTGTTCACCTGGCAGGGGAGAGACGATATCGGTTACAATGTGCATGTGAAGAATAGGACGCTTCTGTACTGATAATTCATGAGCACAGTCATAATCAGTGCTGTGTTCCTGGGTCTATATTTCAGCATGCTTCTTATATAGCACCACTTTGGAGTTTTAACCCTTGTTTACCACCAGGTGACAGGCTCTTCCAAGTGCACAGTGCTGTGTTGGAAATGAACGTTTACCCCCTTGGAATCTACAGGAAGCCACACCACCTCCTTAGCAGAGGGGGAGGGGGAGGGGGGGGCAGTCAAAGAAGGAGCAGGCAGGTTTTTTAAACACAATTTTTAATCAATTTACATGCCATCTCAGGCTCCAGTTAAACAGAGCTGGTGCACGCTTGGAGCAATGAGGGGTTTGAACCCGTTTTGGGGTGAGGGGGGTACCTACCTTGTCCAGCAGGCCCCTCACCACGTCGCTGCTCAGCGTGTCTCCTGGCTGCAGCCACTCCTCCACCAGAAGTCGGGGGGTGCTGTGGACTGCAGGGCTGGCGTGTTTGGAGCTACAGCACAGGAGAGAGAGGTAGGGTGACACACACTGAACACTGAGAGCACAGGGGAGAGCAGGTACACAAACACACACTCACACACACTCACATACAAGCACACAACCACACTCACACACAAAAACACACACTCATTCACTCAAACACTCACACACAAACACACACTCACATACTAGCACAACATTGTCATCACTGTCTATCTCTTCTCACTGTGTGATAACACTATAAACCAGCAGAGCCCTGACAGAGCGTGTCATCCTTGGAGACGTGTCTCCATGGCGACATGACTCACTTGGGTTGGGGGCGGGCCAGCACGGCACGGTACAGCAGGCTGATTGGCAAGTGCCGTCTCCGCCCCACGGACAAGACGATTGGGTGGAAGGCGGTCAGGACAAACCCCTTCCTGTAGTACTGCTCCAACTCACTGGGGAGATCTTGCAGGGAACCGATCCGTAGCACAGCTGGGTTTGAAGTGCCTGCGCCAAGAAGGGACAGAGAGAGGAAGGGGGAGAGGCAGACTCAGTTACACTGGAAGAGACAGAGAGGGAGAGGCAGACACAGAGCCAGAGAGAGGGAGAGGCAGACACAGAGACAGAGCGAGGGAGAGGCAGACATAGTTACACTGGAAGAGACAGAGAGGGAGAGGCAGACACAGAGCCAGAGAGAGGGAGAGGCAGACACAGAGACAGAGAGAGGGAGAGGCAGACACAGTTACACTGGAAGAGACAGAGAGGGAGAGGAAGCCTGCCACCCCTCCCTCCCCCTTCCCTGCTCCTGACAGCATGATTAATGTTCAGCCTGCCACCCCTCCCCTCCCCTCCCGTCCCGTCCCCCTTCCCTGCTCCTGACAGCATCATTAATGTTCAGCCTGCCACACCTCCCTTCCCTTCCGCGCCCCTTCCCTGCTCCTGACAGCGTGATTAATATTCCGTCTGCATCCCCCCCGAGGGGAGGCGCGCCGAGGACTCCCGCCACCTGAAGGGGAGTATAAGTCCCGGTGGGCATGGGAGGGGAGTCTGGGGAGGGATTAATATTCAGACTGTCCCCTCTAATCCAAGTCGGACGGTGGGGATGGGGAGGGGAGGGGGGGGCTTGGGAAGGCGAGGACTGGCGAACTAATAATGTTCAGCCTGCCACCCCTCCCTCCCCTCCCCGAGGAGGGGGAAGGGACGAGGACTGTCGAACTAATTCCAAGTGCGGACGGTGAGGTGACAGCAGTGATTAATGTTCAGCCTGGCCACCCCTCCCCTCCCCTCCCACGGAAGGTGGGCCCCCCGCCCTTCCAAGCTCCTGACAGCTTGATTAAGTGTTCAGCCTGCCCCCCCCTCCCCCCCCTCCCCTCCCCTGCTCCTGCACGGTGCATTAATTTTCAGTCCTGGACCCCTGGCCTCAGCCTGCCCCACCCGGACCCCTTCCCTGCTGCTGCCAAGCGTGATTATGTTTCAGCCTGCCACCCACCCCTCCCCTCCCCTGCCCAAGCGTGATTAATGTGGTGCACCCCTCCCCTCCCCTCCCGTCCCGTCCCCCTTCCCTGCTCCTGCCAGCGTGATTAATGTTCAGCCTGCCACCCCTCCCCTCCCCTCCCGTCCCCCCCGAGGACGGTCGAACTAATTACAGCTTGATTAATGTTCAGGTGAGGGGAGGGGGAAGGCGAGGAGACAGCTTGATTAATGTTCAGCCTGCCACCCCTCCCCTCCCCTCCCGTCCCGTCCCCCTTCCCTGCTCCTGACAGCATGATTAATGTTCAGCCTGCCACCCCTCCCCTCCCCTCCCGTCCCGTCCCCCTTCCCTGCTCCTGACAGCATGATTAATGTTCAGCCTGCCACCCCTCCCCTCCCCTCCCGTCCCGTCTTCCCTGCTCCTGACAGCATGATTAATGTTCAGCCTGCCTCCCCTCCCCACCCCCTCCCCTGCTCCTGCCAGCATGATTAATATCAGCCTGCCTCCCCTCCCCACCCCCTTCCCTGCTCCTGCCAGCATGATTAATATTCAGCCTGCCACCCCCTCTTCTCTCCACCCCGCCCATTCCCTGCTCCTGACAGCGTGATTAATATTCCGTCTGCATCCCCCCAGCACGGGCTCCTGGTTTTGTTCCTGCTTCCTGTCCCCATAATGGAGCTGTTGTTTTAAACACACCACTGGAGCCCTGCCACCAGAGTGAGGGAGAGGAGTCAGCTGCGGATGAACGCATGCAGCCAGGGGCATTTACATTCACAAAATGACTCATTAAAGTGTGGTTAGTGAGCTGTCACCATCAACAGCAGGCAAGACTGTTTTTTAGTCTTTTTAGGAATTGCTGAGGGGCTGCTGAATTCTTTTATGCAGGTTTCATACGCTTCCTGAGTCCTGTGTGTGTGAGCAGCTCCACTCTGTGAAAGAATGGGCTGGAGGTGTGTGTGTGTGAGTGCTCGTTCACACTGCTAATGGAAAAGCACAGTAAAACCTTGTACAACGATGCTCTAAATATAAGAACCCCCAAAAAGTGTGTGAGAGAGCCCCCCCACCCCTTTTCTCCACACAGAAAGCTCTCTGTTCCCTGGGGGCACGCTCAGCCCAAGAGAAGAGAGGGGGGGGGGGGGGGGGGGGGGTTTGGGGGGATACAAGAGGGAAGTCAGTGAAGTAAAAGAAAACAAATAAACTCCTCCTTCTACCAAGCTCAGCATTACATTAAACAGCTCTCCTAGACGGAACTCTCTCGTATGTCGATGTGCCTACCCGCCCCCTTCGTTTTAGAGAGATCTCTCTGTTACTGAGGGGCCAGCATGGTAACATGCTAGATTTTCATTTTGCCTTCAGTATAATAATGCGCTCCCTCCTTCAAAGCAGCTTGATGCAAAGCCCAGCTTCACATAAAGACAGCCAAGCCTTTTAAATCAATGTGATTAACCCTTATTACTGTGAGCAGCTTGATCTCTTTGTGGTGGCGATCATTCTGGTCCTGGACCAACACACTATAGCTTTATGAATGTTGGACTACTCCTCCTGGTACACGAGCACTTTGTGTCAGTTTCGCTCGTTCACATGGTCTACCAGAGTGAGCCAGACCACTTCAACACAGGAAGTGATAAGGGTACCAGGAAGAAGGATGTGGTGTAGACTTTGTTTTTGCTTCAGTGAGGCGATGAACAATCGGCACATCCGCAATCAGAGTAGAATAATAAGGAGAGAACACAGAGAGATCTTCAGCACAAGAGCAGAGAATACAGAGATCTTCAGCACAAGAGCAGAGAATACAGAGAGATCTTCAGGAGAAGAGGAGCAGAGGATACAGAGAGATCTTCAGGAGAAGAGGAGCAGAGAATACAGAGAGTTCTTCAGGAGAAGAGGAGCAGAGAACACAGAGAGATCTTCAGCACAAGAGCAGAGAATACAGACAGATCTTCATGACAAGAGCAGAGAACACAGAGAGATCTTCATGACAAGAGCAGAGAACAGAGAGATCTTCAGCGCAAGAGGAGCAGAGAATACAGAGAAGCAGAGAAATGTTGCTCATGCCAACAAGCAAGACTAATGAGTGAAGAGCCTTTAACAGTGTCACAACCCCCCCCCCCCCCCCCCCCCCCCCCCTCTATTTCACTATGGAGACACCTGAAGAGTTGCCTATATTATTATTACCATCCCAGACTATGATATACCCACTACGATGACATCAACATGGAAATAATTACAAAGTGCTTTACAATCAGCAGGTTGAGGCATTGTTCCTCTGCCCAAACAAACCCTGCTCTGCAGCCAGGACCCAGTCTGAAGGGTTCACTCAGCTCTCAGTAACCAGGGCAGCTCAGAACAGGGCAATACATTACAGCTGGAGCTGGAGGGTCAATGTCACATGTGATCTACCCTGTGGAGCTCCGGTTTCTATGTTGTCTTCCTACAATGAGCACAGTGCTTGCACAATAAGGTGGAGGCTTGTCCTGAACCAGCGACCCGACAACTAAAAGCGAGTGTCTTCACCGCAACGCAAACGAGCTGGGCTCATCTGGATTCGTGGCTTTAGCGCTTTTAACCTCATCTCATCTCAGTGAGATTGGACAGAACCCGTACCAGCAGTGCATTACACAACACTGCTCATTGCACGTGACAGGGATAGCTGGACAGTGAAAATAAGGGATCCTGATTCCTGAAGGAGAATCCCAGAGAACGCTGGAGGACAGATGACTTTACATTCAGGACAACGACAAGAATGAATCAGAGAATATGTGTGAGCTGCTTATGATCAACCAGCCTCAGATCCACTAGCCAGACACTGCCAGGCCATTGAGCCCCTTCTTCTTGGTGTTCTTGAAAGTTAGGGCAGTTCATCCTGTGCTGTGTATCCTAATACACAGACTAATCATCAAGCCATTTAACACAGACTGGCACTGAAGTCCACAGTATTATCTTCTGAACTGTTTTAACCCCTTAAAGACAACAGTCCTGTGTTTATATTAGTGACAGCATAAGGGCTGGCACTGTGAGACCCCTCCCTCAGTCCTGCCCTAGGAGCAGTCCTCCAATAATCAATCGGCACATTTATACATGTAATTATTTAAAGCGGTCCAGCTCCAGGCTCCTCACGCGTCATCATGAGTCTTCAATGTATGGCCAGGCTGCAGTGTACACTGAAGAGAGTGTATCTACCTATACCACAGCAGTGTATTAAAAAGACATGTGTGACAACTGGACCGTCATTAGTCTACAACAGATGTTTTTTTTTTTTTTGTGAGCGACTGTGTGTATGTGTTTAGCCTGCAAGCTTCCCCTTTTTTGTATGGGCGGGTCTCCTGTTTGAATTTGACCTAATTTTGTCCCGCTTGCGAAGCAGTAGGCCAGCGAGCTTAATCACAGTATTTCATTAAACCGTACATCCTAAATGATCCATGGCATTTTCATATCGAATATTAGAACGAGTCTTACTGTTTAAAATAAATGATGTTTTAAAACGCATTGGAACAGGTTCATAATTCTAACACACAACGGTTGAACAGGGATGAAGTTAAAACAACAACAACAACAACAACATAGCCTACATCAAAGGAAGAAAATGAACACAGTGGTGGTGGCTATGTGTCAATAAAAATACAATCTTTAAAAAGATCTAAAAAAAAGAAATACTGAAAATATCAACAACTTACAGATTATTATTATGAATAGTATTACGTGTAATAATAATAATAATAATAATAATAATAATAATAATAATAATAATAATAATAGTATGAACTTTACCTTCCAGTGTGAAATCCAGCATTGTGTACTCGTACACCGTGTCGGTCTTGGTCTCGACTTGCGGTCTCTTCAGTGTGGAGTAAATCTTCCCAGGACTGCTATGCTCCGGATCCTCCAGCTTCCTCAGCCCGCACCCCATCGCTTCGGGACTAGGGGATGAGCCTGGGGTCCCCGGTCCCCCCCACACACTCACCGAACTGTTTGCGAGTCGCGACCCGTGTCACACACACTGCCACACGGCGCAGAGAGCGGTCCCGGTGGCTAACTGCCTCTGCCCTCCATCATCACTATGATATATTGCTATCCCAACGGCCACAGAAAGCCTCTTCGCCACTGTGCATCCAGTCTGTGACCAAAATTAATCTATAGAGAAAGAAGAGATGGCAACGGGGCTCCAGCAAAAGCGAGGTATATTATGCGAATTACTTTGTGAAATAAATAAATACAAACAAAATAAATACACTTCGTTGTATCTTCTTGCCACTATAGGCGATAGAACAAAAAACAACACCCTTCTTTAAAAATAAATAAATAAATAAAAATACCTCCCAACAAATCTCACTTCCTCAAAAATGTTGTTTTGCTTAGGTTTTTTTTTCCAGTAAAGTAACAACGAAAGCTTTGCCGTCCGCCCAAACTTTTTTGGCAATGTGCATATTCCCCGCTGCTAGCTACTAAAAATAAGCCAGTACGTGGGAAGAGACTCTCACCCCAGATCACAGCAAAGCAGCGTGTCAGCCTGCCTGCCTGCCTGCCTGTCTGTCTGTCTGTCGGGGGGGACGGGGGGACAGAAGGGGACGGGGCCAGACCGACCAGTCCTGAGTGCAGTTTCACAGAAGTGGCAGGCTGTGTGAGAATTTAGTAAATTGGAACGTGTCAAATGATTTCCAGAGAGGAAGCCTAATTCTCTCAGAGGAAAAGGGATTTGGTCTGTCAGTTGAGTGGTTCCTGACGCTACTAACAAATAACATACAAAATACAACAAAATGGATGGGACTGAAACTACCTTAATTGAAACCTCTATTAACGCCCAAATATAAACTCACTATACCCTCATCTCCCAAATGCAAATCATTGAATCTGTGCGACTTTTTTTTTTTTGGCGTGCGATAGTTTTATTGTCTAGTTAGTAATTGTGTAATATTTTTTGTTTTGTTTTGTTTTATTGTGGTGCTCATGCCTCACAGGGAAACTCGCCGTTGTAACTTGATCTCACTCGAGGTTTTCCGGCGAAAAGAATTTCAAACACAGCAACAGAACCACCCCGCGTCTCCACAGACTGCCTGCCCCGTACTCTAGCAGCATTCCCCGCGGCTCACGTCATGCGGTACCGTACCGCACGTTGTCTGGCTTTACAGCTGGCAGGAGTCGACACGGTAGGAGGTGTATTCATAATGGGTGTGGCAGCTCATTTTCGGTTCCATGTAACTTGTTATAAAATCTAACTTTTAATACAGTGATACGTAGTTTTAGCACCAGACTTAAATGTACGGTTATCAGTACAATGCTCCATTGGTTAGGTCATACTGAAAGTAAATAAAATCAGTACTTACTGAGTAAGTAAATGTTGCTCAACCGATGAGGTATCAGAACAGATCATTTACTGAGGAATCACCCAGAATCACCACCTCCCTCTGGTCTGCCTGGATATCTAGATACCCAGGTCCAAAGAAATCCAGCTGTGATTTATCCCAGCAAGGTATAGGCAGACCAAACAACCCCCTAAGTCAAGGAGGACACAAACGTTTCAGCTAGTGCCTTACCCAGTCCTAAGGAAGCCTGAACACTGTGTTTAAAGGGTTGCTGTGAGCTGTTTTACTGCACAAGCCCAGTGTCTGAAGGGGCCCAGGCAAGGTGGGGAGGGCAGCTGGCACTTCCTGATGTCTGCTTCTGTTTAACAGCTAATGAAAGACTTACTGGACAGAACGCAGCACTTGAAGTCTTTATTGTTTTTTGTCAGGGTTACAAGTAGTTAGGAACATGTGGGCCTGGTGTTGGTATGCAAGTCAGTGCATCAGAGGTCATCCATGAAGAGTAACCAGACAGGCCACATTCAAACATTGTTCTGCTTGTTTCCAGTGTAATCCCTGTGTGCATCACACAGGCAGGTCTATACCAAAGATCTCAACAGAACTGTAGACATGCCTCTGTCATCAATCTTTTCCCCATGTATTTTATTTACATTTTTTAGTCGTTAACAAGAGGGTAAAAATAAATAAAAAATCACTGGGCGAAAACAGCAGGATTCATACAGAGTTAAAGGGCGTCAGTATTTACATGCTGCTGGTAACATTACAACAGACCCCAATGACTAATTACTTTCACTTAATTCAGTATCTCAGTGCTGTGAGATACACATCAAGAGCCGGTCTGCAACTGGAATTGTTTACACTGGTTGTCCCAGTTGGTCACATTACAAGAGAATTAGTGCACTGAGTCCTGCTGTACTTAAAAAAAGGTGGATTACTGATTTACTGCCCCGCCTGTTCTGAAACATAGTAGGAGTCCTGTTCAAGGCACAGCGAGCACCCTGTTTAACAAAGTTGAAGCATTCTTTCAATAATCAGAATAATCGTGGCAGGAACCTCCCAGTAGACATGTGCATTTTGTCTTCATGAGGACAGCATGTTGTTACCTGGCATGTGTGTCAGTGTGTGTGTCTGTTATCAACGAGCAAAGGCAGTTGTTAAGTCCAGTCCTGCTGACAGCGTGGTAACTGATACACTCTTATTGATTTTACAACTGATGGTGTTGACATGGCACAGCTGAAAACCTCAGAAATCTCGAGGATGAAATATATACCGCTGTGCATTTTATTTCTAAAGGACTTCTTATATCTCATGTTTGACAGCTGACAGCATGCCTTTTTATTCTACTTGTGCAAATGACAGGTGCTCTTTTAGTGTTCAGTTTAGTGTAAGTTTCAAAGCTTTTTAAATAAAACACAGCCAATATAAAGATTTGTGTAAAACCACAACTTTATTCTTCAGTCTCTTACAACACTATTTTCCCTTTATCCATATACAAAAACACGTACACAAACCTACTGCCTCAAATACAAACCTTTTAACTAAAGCACAGCGCTACTTAACTTAAAACGGCTTTTTTTGTTTTTAAATGTACTAAAGAACTATTTATTCGTTCCAGCTCATTCAAACCAGACTGACAAAGACCTTATACCTATCATCAGACCGGCATGACCCAGACAGGGCAGTCTGACTGGAAAGGCTCAGCATGAACTTTTCAGGCTGCTGATAAAACAGCTCTGCCAGGTTATTCAGCAAGACAGGTACAACATAACCCCTGATCAGCTGTCTATGCTGGCTCTCCTGAGCTGGTGAAGCAGACGCCTGTGTGAGTCACACTGCAATGCCCGGCAGTGCTGAGGCTGTGCAGGTGTGACTCCTCAGCTGGCTGCATCAGTCAACATGCCTACTTCCCTTTAGTGTGGAGGCCTGGCTCAACTCTACAAAGCTGATGCTGCAGATGACTCTTTCAGCCTCCTGCTCTGTAGCCTGGAGCTGTTGACAACTGTGAAGGGACGAGGGCAGTAGAATGTTTTCACTGGCTCTGAACGCTGGTGGGAAAAGGGTTCAGGAATCTGTATTAAAAGCACCTGCGATGTGCCTTAACGTTTCTATTCACAAAACTGCACATGCCTGTCCTTTGGTAATGCTTCCCTTAAACTCGGGGAACATCCGTAACATTTACAGGTGCAGGTTGCGTCTGCATTGTCAATGCCATGCACAGTCTGAGGGACAGTCACACACACTAACAGCCTTATCACATTGGTTGAATGCACTGCACTTATGCTACCCAACTTTTTACAATAGTGATACATCCTTATAGCTGGTTTGAAGTTTTGTGTTTGTGTAAGAAACTGTTGGAATGAACCCATCAGCCCCACCCTGCCAGTACTCAAACCTACTTATAAATGCCCTGTTAAAGGCAAACTGACTTGCAGTGGGGCAAGGGGGCGAGACCCTTTAGGCCTACACTCTTTAAATACTTCCACTGAATGATCCTGCTAAAAGTACACTACAGACTGGACCACTTGGACAAACAAGGCTGAAAAGCGCACAGCAGAGCTTGAACTTTTTCTGCTGAAGTACTATATTTACTACGACCCACAAAATAAGTTATAGTTGACTAAACATGGGTGAATGTGAATGTGACTTCTAGGCTTTTTAGCGTTCATTTTTAAACGGTTTGTTTGCTCCTGCACATGCTCCATACTCTCACACGAACTAGCAAATAAAATGATCCAATTCTCAAACAAAATACACATACCCTTAACATAAACCACACCCTTTTGAAACACATTAAATAAATACATATAAAAAAACATGTACAAGATTGTTGAAAGATGCATTTATGGACAGAGCACATGAAATGTATAAATGTAACAAGGCCTTGATAGCTGGCAGTATTTCTTGGGCTCCGAGCTGAGTGAAGCACACTGTGAAAAACATAATTCCTCACTTTAAACATATAACTGTATGACTGGTGCCTGCAGTAGCTCAGTGGGAAGCAGTGGGTTGGCATACTGAGCAGTATAAAAATATCATAAAATAGAAGTTTTCCTTTGTCTAGGTTAACAACAGGTCAGCTTTGTTCAGCTTTCCTTTCTGGGAAAGTGATTATATCAAAAATACAGCGCAGTACAGTACTACTCAAACCCTCCAGTACTCCTTGTCTGTCACAAATGTACTACAGAATCATAAAGACAACCCACATTGTTCTGACTTTGCCCATAAAAAAACAAATAAAACAGAGTTTCTAAAATAAACAATAAATGCCCTCAACTGAGAATCCCACACCTTGCGCTTTCTAAACGTTTCGTTTAGCAGTGAGCAATGTGTGGTAATAGAACTCTGTGCCCAAACCAGTCCTAAAATTAGACCCAACCTACACTCTATCCATTCAACACTGTACAAATACAAAAAGCAGTTATTTTATCAAGAAAAAAAGAACCTATTTAAAGGCTTTATTCATACATCTATCCTTTTTTACATTTTTAATTAAGACTTCCTGTTCTGGTGGTTTGCATTCCATTATACAGTACCAATTTCTTAAACAGCAAAGATCACTGAAATCTAAAATGACATGTTTCAAGTTTTTGAAAATAAAAAAGAAGTCAACCAGACAAACGTTTTGGCTAGTGTCTCATTAGTGTTCATGTGTTTTTCAAAACTAGAAAGTCCTCTGAAGTCTACTGACATACTTCAAACATTGAAAAACACTCTTTGTTGCAAGTAGTAAGTTTCTGAAAGTCCGGAAACGTTTGTCAGCTTTAATCCTTTGATGGGGAATAGATATTTACTACATTTTACTCCTGACATGCATATTTTACATCTTTGAAAATACATATATATAAACACATAGGGTTTAAAATCATTGTGAAAATGATTCCAACCGTACAGAACTGCATCCAATAAAAACAAGTCCTTTCAGAGCTCCTTGCTTTTCAAGAAAGGGGACCCCTCTTCAACGTTGAAGCTGCACCTGTTTACTAAGTGGAGTGGGACTGACGCCTCTCCTTCCATCACTTCTTTTAATATGTAGCTTCTACAGAATAGCAGTTTCGTATTTCTTTTTAAACTACCTGGCTTTCAAGGCAGCCAATCAATGCTTGTAAGACGTTTGTGCTCTTGTCAATGAACCAGCTGACACAATGAAGACTGATATGGCCAGAAAGCTTAGAGGGTAGTGTGCAAGGGGGTGTGTAACCACGATTGTGTTGTAAGGAGCTTGACAGCACTGCAGTCTGAAATGCTGTGCTTATACTGAAAGATTCTGTTTACACATAAAGGTATAGCAGTTACAAATAAAAAGGTGAATCTATTGCTAAGAAAGGAGTATTCATGCAATTTGGTTATGCCCTGTTGGCACACTACCCTGCAGATGGAAATCCATGTTGGTTTAGTAAAACATATGCAATGTTGTAAAGAAGGCAAGAGTAATGTCTACACCAGCCTTCACCACCAGACAGTGTAAAAAAGGGAATATAAGGTAGAATTCTTACAGGCACGCTAGATTACGAGGCAGTTCTCCTTGGGTCCCGACTGCAGCTCAGCGCACACAGGGATTACTGGGGCTCACTGGTACCAGGGGGCTAGGTAGGAGAGTTGTATTCACAGGCAGTGCAGGAAACAAATCTGGGAAAAAGTCTCCAAAACTGCTCTCAGAATTTTGTTGTACTCTCAAGAACTGTTTTCTAAACCAATCCAGTCTACCAGGTTTCTATGTCTGTATTTTTTTAAAAAACATTTTAACTGACCTGATTTGTACTCTTAAAGATCCAGTATCACAGTTTAACCTTCCTAGTGTTGCATATGAAGCCGCATATTTTTTATTTAGATCCAGAAACTATTTCCAGTCATCAACGTGCCACTTGAAATAACACACAATTGTTTTACATCTACAACTAATGACTGCAGGACCGAAGACTGACCTGCTTACAGCAATAGATGTAACCTGCCATTCAAATGCTGCCACCTTGTCGCTGGAGAATGACACTGGTTACAATCTCTGAATCATGCTTGGTATAAACATTTGCAATGTATGTATTAAGAGGTGTGTTTTCAAGATAAATCTAAAAGGATAAATCTAAGCAATATAAAAGATAACAGTTATTATAATGTTGTAGCCATTATCATAATACACTTTTTATTTAAAAAAAAGTTAAATGCTGTTGTTTTATTTTTTGCTGCCATAATATATAGAAAAAGTTGGTTGATTTTTTTTTTAAATAATTTACATTATTTATTATTCCTGAATGACAGTTAGGGACAGGGAAGGAGATGACAAACCAGCACTGTGGTTCTGACCTCATCTTACAACCACAGCGGCTACCGTCGTGATCCATGAAGACAGGAAACAGCACAACAAGGTCCAGTACATCTTACAGGTATTGTTATAACCTCTGTGAATGTCATACTGGCTCTTTAAGAGTTACATTCTCAAAAGCTCATTTCTCCTACAATTTTTTCAGAAAGGAAAAATGCACATAACTGAACTACACAAGACTACTGCAGTGGAAATTCAGTAAATGAGTACGAAAGAAAGCAGTACAGTGAAACATGTTAAACTGTGGTTATTGCAGTTCTCTCTATTCTAGTTGTACAGTGCACCTAACATGCCTTTAACAGAGCATTGTTGTGATGTTTTTAATAAAGTTTCATAAGCACAAATTTTGTTGTTGGTTTCTAGCACATTTTCATGGAAACAATGAAACATGACTTAACAATCACCAAAGGGAGTGACCAGCGCCTGGTACAGGCCGTTTTAAACAGGTTACTAAAGAGCATGCCTCTGTCACTCACCCCATACACTCGGATTCTGCAGCTGCTAACAGCAGGTGCCTTTATACACAGGTTTTGCTGAAGAGTGATGAGATTGCTACCTACACCTCCTTTTCTGTACCTCCTTCTCTGCAGTGTCTGAGCTCCCCTAACGGACCCCCTGACCAGTGGAACCCCAGTGTGCGTGGTGAAGGAGCAGCTCGGAGGCCCTCCCGCTCTAGTTGACAGAGTCAGTGCTGGCTGAGGGGGTGAGGATGGACTCTTCAGGCCGGTAGTCCCCGCAGCTGTGGTAGTGCGAGCTGCGGGTGAGGCGGGGCTTCAGCCCCATGGGAGACTGTGAGAACCCCCTGTGCATAGCGTGCAGACTCTGATCCTGCAGGGAGACACACTGCGTTAGACACAGTGAGTTAGTAACAGCCTTTTATACAGTAAGATGTTTAGTAAGGGTTCGCACCCATGCTGGAGGCTAGAACACAGCTCTAGTGTGTGCTGTGAGCTCTGCTAATGAGAACCGACTGAGGCAGTCTGCAGGAAGTAATTACTAAAAGCCATGGCAGCTAATTGCTTGTTTATTCACAACTTTCCATTCACCCACTCCATCTCTGCCTTATTAAAATATGTAATGTTATGGATAACTGAATATAGAAAAGTGTTTTTTTTTTGTTTTTTTTATGACATTACAATGCTACTCACCCTATGAGACATTTTTAAGAAGTATTTGATAGTAAATGTAATGAAAAAAGGGTGAAATCAACCTTCAGTCTCAGCACTCCCTCAGGAGAGACAGCACCATCTGCTGTACAAACTGCACCCCTGCATCTACTACTAGAGCATGTTATTTCTGACCAGATGGCACAACCACACACCCTTCCTGTTGTTGTCCGATGACTCAAGCATTTCCACACCTGCTGGTACCCCCTTGCACTTCTATGTAGCTTTTAAGAAAGCATGGTTTTCTTTCCTCCAACTTCTGAATAGATTTACTCAGGAGTGTCTGATTCTGTTTAATTTCCTAAACGTTTAAACTTTAAGAGTAAATAAAAAGTTTAAACACTTTGGGAATGTTGATAAGCACTCAGACAACTCCTAATGAGAAGCACTTCAATAGAGTTTAAAATAATGGATTATTATGTTTATTACTGCATGGTCTATAAATAGACACTGAATATTAAATAAATACCCTTGCATTATATAGTTATTATCTCATATATATTAAGTTCAAAATCTATATTTCACATGCATATTTGTGATCTCGTTTAAAGTAAATGCCCCCGTTACCATCACTGGTTCTTGCTGCAGGATGGGTGGTTGCGGCATGCAGACGGGGCTCTGTGTGAACACCTGGTGGTACGCTGGCTGCACCCCGTACTCCGGGAACGCCTGCAAACAAAACATTATCAATATCTCAGTGTAGCTGAACATCTCATACATGTCCGTTTTTAAGTGTTACTAAATATTTGAATTAAATACCCATTTAGTGTTTCAGCTGCAGAATTGTAAAAATGCACTTGCTTCTGCAACTGCCAGACCCGCAGTTTATGCGGCATATTGAAATCAATACAATATAGCCGACAATTTAGTCTGGGCTTTGTAATAAAATCAGTCAATGTGAAAGAACGGATTATATATTCCTGTCAAGTGCTGAGACAATAATGAAACTCATTCTACACATCAAACATTATTATTATTATTTATTTTATTAGCAGTTGTCACAAAATATACACACTGAATCCCAATACAGTGTGATATAGCTACGCTACTTTTTTCTCGTCTGCCTGTCCTCTGAATAGTTACCCCCAACAGCTCAAGCCGTGTGAGCCCCCCTGCACTCCACTACACCTCTCAAGCAGAACGAGTGTGCCACCCTAAGTGTGTACAGGTGTAAAAAAAAAAAGTGCTTATTCTAAGCTCTCTGCACAAGTCAGTGAACATCAGGACTGATGCTAAACGAGACTGTTGCATTTTACAACGCAACGAAGTACGGTGTGGATATACTGGATCAAATGGCATGGCTGTATTCTGTCAAAGCTGGTACTCGCAGGTGGCCTGTGGCTGTTTTTTATAATGTTTTGGCAGCCAGCAACGTTTTGGTTTTGTACAAGGAGCGCACCGGCAACACAATCACTCGGAGGGACTTCATTTTGCAGCTAGCCCTGGAGCTACGGCAGAAACATTTTGATAAGAGACACTAAAGCCGGCTGGCAAATGCCCCTCAATCTTCAGCCAGCGCTGCGCCCACTGGCACACGAAATAAAAGACAATGCCAGGATGCTAAATGCAATAAAAAGAGAACTTTTGATGTCTGCACACGTTGTGAAAAGGCAGTCTGTGGTAAATGCAATGGTACAGTTGAAAAGTGTGTTTTCTGCGTAGACTGTACTTAGAAAGCTGTAATAGAACTTTGAACAGACAGACAGAGCCTTTTGAACTCTGTTTCACTCAAAGCACTTTCACGTTGCACAACTTGTTATATTTTTGTCTTATGCTATTTTTATAACTAGTTATTTATGTTTTATAATTTTATATGTGAGTACAGCTTTCTACACTTGTTTACACAGTACAGTTGTTCATGTTTATGTGCTCTTGAAAATGTTCAATGTAAATACAGTGTTTCTGCTCTGAAAATGTTATGTATGATATTCCTAAATAAAAACATTAAGTTGTATCCGACTGTTTGCTTTTCATTTTCATATCAATGCCGTTATAAAATGGAGCCGCACATTTTGAGGGTGCGGCAGTTGCATGTAGTCTGAAATCTCGCAGGTCCTAGTGTTAACATACCTCTCTGGGCTTTACAATGCTTATCTATGCCTTCCCAAGCTTGCACTACACATTATTACACTTTGCTATGCTTTAACCATGGGAAACCCTTGAAAGTGGACTAGTGCAGTAACACACACTTGTAAGGAAAGATTATCAGTGCAAAACTTTGATTGAGCCTACTACTATCAGAGAAATAATGTTTCACTGCCTGGGAAAGATTAATTAATGGATCACTGCTTACATTCTGTTTATAACCAGATGCTACATCACTATGTCAAAATGGTAATGTTTCAGCAAGATGTGTGTAACTTTAGATTATAATATAATCAATAAAGGACACGTGGTCAATTCTGCTTAAATCCTTGTTGTATGTGCTCCTTCGCAAACAAATATATAAATAATTGAGTTTCTTTACACACTTTAGTAGGAACTTCAAAGAGATGCGAGAAGGGGTTTCTCACACACACAGCAGGGGGCTTTTACCTCAGGGACCGTGGCCTCCAGCATGGACAGGGTGGAGGGGGCACAGCCACCATCCTGCAGCAGCTCCTGGTACAGGATATCGGGGGCCTGCATATACAGAACAGGCACGGCCGGGGCTGGGGACTGAGAGACAATCAATCACTGCCATTCACTGCAGCATTCCTTACTAAACACTGCCATTCACTGCAGCATTCCTTACTAAACACTGCCATTCACTGCAGCATTCCTTACTAAACACTGCCATTCACTGCAGCATTCCTTACTAAACACTGCCATTCACTGCAGCATTCCTTACTAAACACTGCCATTCACTGCAGCATTCCTTACTAAACACTGCCATTCACTACAGCATTCCTTACTAAACACTGCCATTCACTGCAGCATTCCTTACTAAACACTGCCATTCACTGCAGCATTCCTTACTAAACACTGCCATTCACTGCAGCATTCCTTACTAAACACTGCCATTCACTACAGCATTCCTTACTAAACACTGCCATTCACTGCAGCATTCCTTACTAAACACTGCCATTCACTGCAGCATTCCTTACTAAACACTGCCATTCACTGCAGCATTCCTTACTAAACACTGCCATTTTACTGTGTTCAATGTGTACTACAGTATACAAGTTACATTAACTACTGTCAATTTGGAAATGTGACAATAACTACAGTAAGCGTAGTAAACACTGCATAATACTAAAAAGTGTATCTAGCTTATAACTAAAGTATAGTGGAGTGTACACTATGTACTGTAGTGTATTGACAGGGGCTCCATACCTGCGGTAGACTCCACTGCCACTGGCCTGGAAGACACTGGGAAGGAGCCTGGAGGATTTACAATAAACACAACGGCATTACCAGTGAGGTTTCCTTTTTCATGAAGTGAAATTTACACCACATTACAGGAAAAAAATCTCTCATGAGTAAAATCAACTCTGCTAACCCATCAACTTACATTAACTGAAGGAGAAACAGGTGTGTTATTTATTTATGCAACGGCTTCTTTTGCATTATATATTTGTGATACATAGGGCCCTATGAAATCTGTGTTGCAGAGAATGTGGACAGAATCGCGGAATTCAGAAAAAAAACCGGAATTATGCATCCGAGGACACAAAATCAGTTTAAACAAACAAAATATATATGCATATATTTTAAAAATGATACTGAAATAATACAGTGTTTGTATGACAAGAGGCTTCAAGAAACTCACATCATGAGAACGCATTCAAAAAATATTGCTGCACAGTCTCAGCCACCATACATGTCAGTGATTTTAACTGTAAAAAAGCGCTGCCTCTCGTGCCACTTCACTTGTTAGCTACCGTTATCGCTTGGGCAGTGCTTCATTTCTAAAGAAAGAGATGCCGGGCGCAAGCAATGACAATAATACTGACCTTAAAGAAGCACATATTCAAAATCATAACCCTTTTATTTGAAAGAGTATTGTACGTACTGGTGTTAGATGTTTACAATCACGTATTCTACATCATATACAAAGTAGTAGTGCGTGCAGAGAAATGAATTAAAGGCAACTGCAGGACAAATAATAATAAAAAAAACGACTACCTGTAAGTTACTCTGAGCAGATAGCACTGTAATGACTACTGCAGAATGTAGGGTCTAGTTGCTGCATTTTTTCTCCAAAGTTCTCAGGGACATATTACTAAGTGTCTTTTTATTAAATTTGAATAAATCAAAATATTTAGGGTTTTATTTACATTGTTTGTCATTAATTATTAATAAAAACATTAAATCTATTTTGAAATGTTACAGTTCAGTTTGTGTTGAAAAGAAACTACTAAAAAGGCATACATTTTGATTATTCTTTTTTTAAATTTACAATGTTCCTAGTTTGTTTCTCATTGGGCCAATTAGTACCCTTTTTTCTGAAAACTGTTTAGAAAGGGTTTTTTTGTCATATTTTTTCACGCATTTTCATTGCTGTCAATGTATCAAACACTTGAGGTTATAAAAAACAAACTAAGAAATTACAGATTTTTAAAACCGAAGAACTCGAAATCAGGAAAAAATAAATCCGAAAATTAAAATAATAATTTGGATTTCATAGGGCTCTAGATACAACCCTTGATACAGTCAATTCTTTTTTTCTTTAGCAGCTGTCAATTGATTTTTACTCCATTTTTCTCCAGCCAATTGTATAATATTAAGCTCAGCTCACACCTACCACCACCGCGCTGACTTGGGACGAACACACGCAGTCCTCTGAAACATGTGCTGTCAGACCTGCCATGCAGCCACCTCCGAGGTGCAGCGTCAGAAGACAACGCAGCTCTTGGCAGCATACAGGTAAGCCCGCAGGCACCTGACCAGTCTACAGGGGTTGCTGGTGCGTGGTGAGCTAAGGACACCCTGGCTGACCTAAGCCCTCCCCACCCTGCGACGCTTGGCCAATTTTGCGCCACCACCTAGGAGTCCACAGTTGGCAGTGGAATAGCCTGGACTTGAACTGGCAACCTCCAGGCTATAGGGAACATCCTGCACTCCACGTGGAATACCTTTACCCGGATGCACCACTCGGGAGCCCGCTAATACAGTCAATTCTGTTATATGAACGAATACAAACAATATTTAAATATTTGTCAGAGCACTAATTGACAACAAACAGGGTGAAATAAAAACACAAAGATGCAACAATGAATTATTGGTCGCTATTGTTTTGTTTTTGTTTTTGCAAGCCTCAATTAAATACTGATTGACTGATTAAATGTTCTGATGCTGTCTGTTGCCTCATGCCTTGTTACTAGCACATTAATGTTTTCAGTCTGATCTAAAAGCACATTTTTCTTTTGCTTCTTTCTAATAAAGTGAATCGATTATTACCTAGGAAATGGGTTGCTGATCTAAACCTTTAATAACCCTCTTCAGGAAAAAATCCGAACAAACCAAAGCTCCCTACCTGGTAATGACAAGCAGGCTGCTGTAATACTGTCTGAGCCTGGTGTGTGACCATGACGGGGGAGCTGGAGATGGAGCGGGGCTGAAACACAGTCAGACAGACAGAGGGACAGTCAGTACCACAGCTTTATACCCCTTCAACAAGTTTAGGAGTGGAGCATTTGCAGAGTAATTGTTCATTTTACCTATGCTTTTTCAATGCTTCAACTATGCTTTGCTGCATTTTGCTGATAGTAGCATAATGCAGAAAACGTCTTCAGGTGAAAACAATCCATGTTAATGTTACGAAATGTGAAACTAACAGAGAGTGCGGAAAAGACCTTGGGTCCTATTCTGAAGTAAGTGCAAAGGCATATTTGCAGAGAAGAATAAAATCATTTTAATGGTACAAAACAAGCAAGTGACAACTCCGGGTGATAATGTAAGTGCTTCATCCGCTACTTGTTTCTTGCTTATATTTATGGTTTATATCAGTGGTGCACTCGGTCCTGGAGGGCCGGTGTCCCTGCAGGTCTTTATTCCAGCTGCACCCTAAAGTACTTTGTTGGACCTTATTAGAAGCTTACTTGGTCCAATTAACTAATTTAGATTATGGTTAGAACAAAAACCAGGAGGGACATCGGTCCTCCATGACTCAGTTTATATGCATCACTGGTTTATATTGTTCAGTTCCTGATCTCTCTGATTGTATAACTTTGTTGTCAGGCTATGACCCTTACTGGTTTCTACTCATGGTAGTCCAATATTAATATTTTTTTATGTAATGTATGAATGAGCTCAGATTTGAACTCAGTATTGCCCTGATTAACTTTGCGGGCTGGGAACTTACAGGCCAGTGCTGTGGCACCGAGGTGATTTCAGGGGCGTGGAAGTATGCCACTCCGTTGTGGTAGGTGTAGGGGTACCCTGTGGAGGTGGTGAAGTACATGGTGGCCGGGGCAGGGGGGGTCACACTGGGGCTCGAGCTTGAGAAAGGGAATCCAGCATCTGTTACAGGGGCAGCAAAGACAAAAAACGAGCTGCATTAAACAGAGACAACGAGAGCACATCCCCTGTGACCAGTCATAATATTATACATATCATTTCATGTGTCTAAACAGAGTCATAATATTATACATATCACATCCCCAAAGACACATTTATATACACACATATTGTATTAGCAGCAGATAATGCTCTCATAGAATATATATATATCTGGGTTCTCCCCAGGCCTTTTCAGCCAGGTGGGCCACCCGGTGAAGTGGCTGTTGCCGCAAGGCTGAAAAAAAAAGATCCGCCTGTCTTGCTGATGCTACTTTGCCTTTAGCAATAAGGATTGATTGCGCTTCCAACAGACGAGATGACGTTGCTTGGTGAAAAAAAAAATCTTGGAACCACATGACTGCTGTGTTACGTCGTGACACACCATTTAACCAATCAGAGAGTTGAAGGGGCGGGTTTTGTGTGTTAAGCACTTCGAGGCTAAAACACTAAAATGACTGCTAAAAAAACAGCCGATTATTTTCAAAAGCAAAAATCGTGACAATGAATGCAGGGGGTCAAAATAAGCCGACGATCGGCACAATCCACCACCTAACACTATATATACACTATATCCTGCTATTTTATTAAGAATATTTAGATTACTTTTGGGTATTATCATTCAGTCCATTTTTTGTACTGTAAGGTGATATATAGTAAATAATAGCTATACATATGCACCAAAAAAAACAAGTATTCCTTTGTTGTGATATTGTAAAAATATGTACCCAGGTTCTTGTGAGAGATATTGGGGGTTCATGTATAGAGGCTGTAGGGGATATCAGCTGAACACTTGCTAGCTGATATACAAATGCTTAAGTGCAGCGGTGTGGGATTATTACACTCCGGTTTCATGCAGCAGTTATGATGGTGACCAAACGTGTGCGAGTACTGTTGTGTAAAAAAAAAAAAAAAAGGTTAAAATGAACAGTTGCATTAAAAAAATGTAGAACAGCGAAAAACAAAAATAGACATGAATTAACAAAAAACTTAACATAAAGAAAACAACTTAGATGAAGCAATAAGCTCAATAATGACGCTAAAAAGTGAAAATGTTATCTTTTTTTTATGAACTCCAATAAACATACTTTATCTTTCCCCAGTCAAATCGTAGAGTGTCTAAATATGCATGGTAGTTTAACATAATAAAAAACAGTCATGAAAAATGTAGAACATAAAAAAGAGCAACTAGACACAGTCAACGAAATACAACACATTATTCAAATTCTTTTGTCGTATTATATATTTAAGGTAAGGCAATTTTATTGTTCTGTTAAAAGTGCTGCTGGCTATGTTCTGCCGCCTGGCTGTACAGAATTCCTGGGGAGAACCCTGTATATAAAGATATTACACCCTCAGAGTCATAATATTATATACATATCACACCCCACATTATATGCATATTGCACTAAGAAACTTAAAAGGTTATACAAATGTTCACACGAGCAAACTTTGTCAATGTGTCTTTTTAGTTCTAAGTACGTACAGGGGATCCCCACTTGCTGTTTGCGGATGGCCTGGCCGACATTCAGCTTTTTATCTCTGAAGATGAGCTTATCAGCCTAGAGAGACAGACAGAGGGTGAGAGTGGAGTGAATGGAGAAAAACTAGCACACCATCAACCAAAAAATTCTTGTACTGAAACGCTTAGGAAACCTTCTCATTGACAGACATCAGCAATAAAAGACAACATGTTCTTTTCTGTTAACACTAGAACAAAAATACACACAGCAACAACAGCAGCAACTTCAAAGAACAAATTCTTAGCACCCCACTTCCAGCAAACTCATACCTCCTGCAGTATCTTCTGCACATCCTCTTGTGTCTCAAATGTCACAAATCCATACCTGTGGGGACAGACACAAGACAGGCTCTCTGTTAGTTTATGGCAGGGTTTGAAGTTACTGCCTAACTGTGATTGTATTTGGACTAAACAGGGTCCTTCTCTGACTAGGCACAGTACCACAAGTCTTGACATAGGAGACCTCACTCCTGTTCTTAATTACAAGACCTTGGTAACTTGAACCGACATATTCTTTCACCGATGGTTTAAAGTGCTGGCTGGTTTGTGCTCTGGTTGTATACATACTAACTACCAATTAATATGCTGTGTGTAGGGTGTCTCTTGATATCATAAGAGATGACATCTTTTGTAATTTCAGCGACAGGCCGGCAAAGCTGGCTGCCGAAATGTGCAAACTGATTTCTGTTGTAACATAGGTCACCCTGCACACAACTTGCTACAAATCACAAAAATGAAGTCTGTACTTATGCACTACTGTTAAACATAAGCAAGCACTGTTGTTTTTAAGTATGACAAATCCTTAACACAGCACAGTGAAGTACAGATCACAGTGAAGTGTACAGAGTGCTTGTACACAGATCAGTGAAGTGTACAGTGCTCTTGTACACAGATCAGTGAAGTGTACAGTACTCTTGTACACAGATCAGTGAAGTGTACAGTGCGCTTGTTCACAGATCAGTGAAGTATACAGTGCTCTTGAACACAGATCAGTGAAGTGTACAGTGCGCTTGTTCACAGATCAGTGAAGTATACAGTGCTCTTGAACACAGATCAGTGAAGTGTACAGTGCTCTTGTACACAGATCAGTGAAGTGTACAGTGCTCTTGAACACAGATCAGTGAAGTGTACAGTGCTCTTGTACACAGATCAGTGAAGTGTACAGTGCGCTTGTTCACAGATCAGTGAAGTGTACAGTGCTCTTGAACACAGATCAGTGAAGTGTACAGTGCTCTTGTACACAGATCAGTGAAGTGTACAGTGCGCTTGTTCACAGATCAGTGAAGTGTACAGTGCTCTTGAACACAGATCAGTGAAGTGTACAGTGCTCTTGTACACAGATCAGTGAAGTGTACAGTGCTCTTGTACACAGATCAGTGAAGTGTACAGTGCTCTTGTACACAGATCAGTGAAGTGTACAGTGCTCTTGTACACAGATCAGTGAAGTGTACAGTGCTCTTGAACACAGATCAGTGAAGTGTACAGTGCTCTTGTACACAGATCAGTGAAGTGTACAGTGCTCTTGTACACAGATCAGTGAAGTGTACAGTGCTCTTGTACACAGATCAGTGAAGTGTACAGTGCTCTTGTACACAGATCAGTGAAGTGTACAGTGCTCTTGAACACAGATCAGTGAAGTGTACAGTGCTCTTGAACACAGATCAGTGAAGTGTACAGTGCTCTTGTACACAGATCAGTGAAGTGTACAGTACTCTTGAACACAGATCAGTGAAGTGTACAGTGCTCTTGTACACAGATCAGTGAAGTGTACGCACCCTTTGGAGACTCCGGCCCTGTCGTTGACTATCTTCACCTCGTTCACCACCCCGTAATGAGAGAAGAACTTGCGCAGGTCGTTTTCATTGGTCTGGGGATCAACAGAGAGAGAGACCGAGAGAAAACACTGAGGAGCTTTCACCACAACGCAGGACACCCTCTGCCTCTGTCTTGTGAACAGCAGTCAAACCTGCCGCTCACAAAACAAACAAATAAACAATTTTCATGGGAAGGCCCTTGTACTCTACCCATTTGTGCCACCATTTTGAAATGTATTATACCAGCCACAGAGAAACTGACTTTGAAGTCGATGCCCCCCACGAAGATGCGATTGGGGATGACAATGCCATAGCGGGGGGCGCTGGGGGGGTTGCCGTGTTTCCCGGGGGTGGGGGACATGCCGTTCGGGGGGGACAGCGAGCTGGTCTGGGTCTGACTGCTCGTCTGCTGTGGATAGACAAAGACAACAAAATTCATGACAGAGTTTCATAACACACACACATAACCACACCACACTATAATGACAGGACTTCATCAACAGCACACATCCAGGACAGGACTTCCTCCCTAACTTCAAAATACTCAATGAGCGTTCTAAGGTAAAACTATTTCACCTTCATTTTTGTTTAAGCTAAGCATTCAAACAGATGCTGGTTAAGGGACTACTAAATTAATTATTAAATATGCCTGAAAACATAAATAAAAAACATTGGAATAAATGTGGGTTAAAAATACCCCCTAGTGTAATATAATAAACCAATTCGTACTGTATTCATCACCATCATTATGAAATTACGTTCTTAAATTCTCAGCATTGTTTTCACTGTTGATGCCACAGTTAATTACATATCATATGCCAGTCTTGAAAACAAAAATGCTTTTCTCACCCAACATTTTTTTTCAGTAAAATTGAAGTTTGTCAAAATACTATTCTGTGAGTTATAAACTCAAAATGTGAGAAATTTGAGTTTGATATCTCCTTTATTTTATACTGTATATTAATTCTGATCAAATTCCTTGAAAACAGTATCCATCCCCTTTTTTTTTATCAGTATCTCCTTCAGTATTAAAGAGTACTGTATTAGCATCGTAACCAAGGGTACTTGTAGTATTGAAACAATATAACCTGAGACAGTTACGCCTGTCACCACCTTTATTTAACCCGCTCTTGTCGATCAAAAGGAAAATCAATTCAGCTCAATGTTATTTTTTTTTTTTTTATTATAAAAATATTTTTTTAAAAAACCTACACATTTTAATAAATAATTGTTTTGGCGGCAAATGCGAAAGAAAAAAATAAAACACAATTTTAATATCGTCGAAAAAAAACGTATTTTTTTTTTTTTTTTTACTTTAAACTTCTGTCTGTAAAATACACATTAATTTCTGCTTATTCTATATAAACACCAATACATAATTACAATTAATCTGTTCAATATATAGTACAGTTACCACAATAAAACAATCATATATAATACAAAAAAAGTAATTACGTTTTTTTCAACATCGATCACTACGGTACCTACATAACATGTTTAGTTTACGACAGTAAGAAAAAACTACGTATTCTGTCATAAGACATATTTAAAATGTAAAATAGATCTATTTAAAAATTCACTCAGGACAGTAAAAATAAAATGTGTATATAAAATACTTACTGTAATTTCGTTTTCCATTACTGGAGCGACAAATGGGATGCCTAACTGTCTTAATATAAAAATAAATGAGTGAATTTAAGTTATTTCGTACTGGACCGGTGAGACTCTGTCTTCGACGACCTCCCTTCGCTCCCTGCAGTCTTCGGCTTGGTCTAACCCTGTGAAAAACAACACCGAGTTAGCAAACAGAACTAAATTATATACCAAAGTTAACAAACTAACCTTTAACCGGTAATTGAATACTATTTGTACAGCTCAAGGTTTTATTTTTAAATTTCAAATTTGAGATAATTTGTGTGAGATTTTTTTTTTTACACCACCTGCAAAAAGCCCCCAGTGGATAATCCCAGATATGAAGACTGTGGGTTTGGGCGGGAGGCGCAATTAGGACGATAAACGAGAAGACGGCGGTTGGCCGAACTTCTTTGTTACCTTTAAGTGGTGAAACGCGCCTAAGAAAAACCAAAGCGGAAACAACACACATCACACACTTTATCTGAATTCATTTTGAATTAGTAAAATACTTTTATGTTTGTAATAAACAACAGTTTGGATTTTTCATCGAAATCCGTAGAATATACTCTCCACACACTACTTGGGAGATACCATTCAATGCGGTGGTGGGGTTGAGGGGCAGTACAGTTTTTCAAATATTTTAAACGGAAACTGTTATGCGTTATTGAAAACTCATGTAAAAATACGTATTTCAAGTACGATATGTTACACGATTATTTTGTTTATTGTTGAAGAGTTTACTTAATAAACAATCACCTCTAAACACGTTCCTCAAACCATGTGTTTCACTGTGGATTCTGTGTCTTGTAGTTTAAGTTTTTACCATATTAACATGTACACAATTCATTTTTTTAACAACCCCACATACTTCAAGTAGCTAATTTCACAGTTAATAATGTCTGAATTTTGTTCACAGACACAAGCTGAATGTTTGCGGGCTCGTTATTATGATGTGTTTGTAGTTTTTTTCGTAGTGCTTTTCCGGGCTTTATATTTGAGGTTTGGCTCACCAGCCTTCTATTTTAACTCGCTGGAAATAAACGAGAGTGTCTGAGGTTTATCTGCTGTCAATCTCTCTTCCCAGGAGACAAAATAGGGGCGCACTTTCCTTCTCCAGCAGGGCTCACTCACAGTGCTGGGCTATGGGTTCACTTCACCCTCTCACTGAAACACACCGTTGCATTCCAACTGGACTTGCACCCTGAGTCTTACCTCATCTCACACGCATTCTTGACCAGGAAGGGAACATGTATCTAGCTCAGTATTTCAAAGTGTCTAATGCTGCCTGCCCCTGTTAGTGCTACTGCCCCTTATTTATATATATACTGTACTATGTATGACATGCTGTTCGGTTTATTATTGTTAGACACTAATTCATTCAGCCTGGCTTTGTAACACGTTTTCTGATGAAGTACAATTTAATTCAAGGGAACCCCCATCTCTGCATGCATCAACACTGCCCCCAAAAAGTACACTCTTCCTCCTCCCTCTCCCCCCTTCTCTCTCTCCCCTCTCTCTCTCTCTCTCTCTCTCTCTCTCTCTCTCTCTCTCAGCTGTTCTACGCTGGAGTTTCAAGACAACAGGTTGCTGTAGTATCTGGCATGGCTGTGATCACAGGTGCTGTTCTGCTAGAGTGTGTGTGATCCTAGCACGGCTGCCATGCTTTCTTTCCTCTCCCAGTGTCCGTGTCTTACCCGTTCAGGTGCTCAGGGGGCTGCTGGGTGTCCAGTGGCTGTGTCTCAGTCTAGGGAGATGGGTAGTTCCTTCTCCATGGGTCAGGGAGAGAGAGAGAGAGAGAGAGAGAGAGAGAGAGAGAGAGAGAGAGAGAGAGAGAGAGAGACTAACACAGGGCTCTGAAAGTGAGCAGTAGCATTCATCTCCAGTATCAGTTACCTGGAGATCAGGAGCAGAGCTGTCACAGCACCTCTCCCCTTCTCGTACCCCCTTTCATTTGATAGCACCTCTCCCTATAACCTCTGTAAGATGTTGATACTCATAATTTCCTGGTAATTGGTAGAATCTGTTTTTCGGAACTTGTGATCTGCTCCAATGTCAGAAAGTCATGCAGCAGCAAGCAGGGTCAGGTCTGGTCAATACTTCTTCAGCTCAGCTTCAGCAGGGTTTGAAATGAATCAATTTCCCTGGAATGGTGTTTGACGTGCCCTTTATTGTTGTATATATTTCTAATGACACATTATTAAAAAAAACCCTGGGCACTAACACTCTTGTAAATACTGCCCTTTGTACTGTACACTGCTTAAGCGTAATTCCAATCTATGTCCAGTAGATGGTAATGTTGCTCCCGGTCACGGTTGGCAATGACACAGCCTGGATTCGAACTTGCTATCTCCAAACTATAGAGAGCACCCTGCACTCCGCAAGCAGCGCCTTCACTGGATGCGCCGCTCGGGAGCCCTGACAACCCCCTCATCAAGGGCTCAGTGGGGGGTAAGCATGCTACCGATCTGATGAACGAAATCTATGAAACACACGTGATCCTCGGTCCGGTCTCTGAAACCCTTTGCAATCTCATTATGCTCTGACAATAGCCTCAAGTGCCAGAATTGTAGAATATATTTTAACAGCATAAAATTCTACAGAAACTGCGCCACCTGCTGTAGAGTTGCGTCTAGCCGGATTTCATCGGCCACTGGATTTCTTTGCTTTACAAGTTTGTTCGATAAATCTCTCCAGCATCCTCGCAGGGCAGACAGGATCCCTGAGACTCGGAGAGAGAACGTTGCCCGGTAAATACATCAGAATTGAGGTGACTCGAGCAATCACGGGGAGGGGAAAGGAAAAGAAACGAACCCCGTGAAAGCGAGCAGTGAAAGGCAGGCCTGTTGGTGTGCATGTGTGGAAGCGTTCGCTGGCCCGACACAGCGCACAATGGGGCCATTCACACAGGGCAAGCTCATGGGCCAGCTCTCCCGTGCCAATTAGAGATGGCATGAACTGCGCTGGACACACAGGGTGCAGCACTGTGCAGGGACAGCAAGCATAGCAACAGCATCATCTTCTTGTTACTGAAGGATGTTACAGCGCTCCCCCTTTATAACGCTGTAATCAGTAGCCATGGTTAGCAGGTCCTCCCTTTGTGTTCCGTCTTATAAGAGAATGTCCAGAGTAATGGTAAATGGAAGCCATGATGACCATCCGGCACTAGGATTTACCGGACCCTGGTGCAAGATTGGAAATTAGACCCACCCCCCCCGGACCCCCCCCAAAAAAAAAAAAAAGAAAACACGCAGCCCAGCGCCGGCACGACCTAAAGAAAACCCTTTGAGAATAAATACAGCAGCAGCAAAATCTGAATCCATCAAAAACGTATTATATATTTTTCATTTTTCAACAAAACCAATTCTATCTTTATTTTCAGATCCAAACATGTTAATGAATCAGTTATGTAATGAGATGAATCAATTTGATTATTAACTCGATTTAGTTAATATTTAAACATTTTAATAGCTTCAGATGAGCCACAAAACACATTAGTCACAGGCATCAATTGGATTTTTTAAATTAATATTATCAAGTACAAAAGTTATTATGAAAACGTATCTATAAAAATAAAATACATGTGTATCTCAAATCCTAGCCCACAGTACAAATGCATTTAATACAACTCATAAGTGAAAACATCATTCTATGAACACACTTAAAGCCCCTAAGTGGACTTAAGATAAAGTCCATATTTATAGGAACTCTGTATTGCTATGCACTGTAAAGTGTTCAAGTAAAGGGTTGACCAATATACATTGAACTGGATGCAATATTTAAAGAATTGTATGCATTGTACTTTTTACACACACACACACACACATACACACACACACACACACATACACACACACACACACACACACACACACACACACACACACACACACACACACACACACACACACACACACACACACACACACACACACACACACACACACACACTCACACACACACACACACACACACACACACAATAGTTACATAACATCCCGGACAACAGAAACTTTAACTATTTTTGTATATACATCCGTAGGGCCTGTTGTCTTTGAAATTGATAAAAACATAACTCACAAAAAAGAATAAACAAATGACTTCATTAAGTCTGTGATCATGATTAAATGAACTATGGGCCCAGTGTTTGTGTGCTAGCGTCTCTATATAGAGCAGAGAGCAGCGGGAGGTCTGCCAGTCACTGCTCATGCAAAGCGATGTGCACAGAGCACCCTGTTCATTAGCAGGCCGGTACTGCTTCTACATCGCCCTGCGTGACTTGTCAGAGGAGAGCTCCATATTGAATTCACACTGTTCTGAGTTCATGTACTGTCAATACTCACACCCAGCCTTCAGAATGTAATCTCCGCACCCCTTTTACAATACCTGGGCTTAACTTCTTGCTAGACTGCAATGCACTGTAATCTGCAATTCCTTGTATTGGTTATGCTGCAGATGACTCGATCGGAGAGAGTGCTAATTGGGAAGTATTCATGTTAGGGCATTAGATGGTGGCACCGGGGTTAGATTAATAGACGACTGGAACAAAAGCATTGAACCCTTATGCAGAGCTGAAGTGTCTGAACGGATTAGAGCACTTCAATCACACTTGGATTCAGAGGGAGGCATGTCCTGCACACATGGCTCATTGAAACGCATCAGAGCTTCTGAGGAGAGACAGTGTGAGTGAGAGGCAGAGAGAGTGAGAGTGAGAGTGAGCGAGAGAGAGAGGGGGAGGGAGAGGGAGAGATAGTGTGAGCGAGAGGCAGAGAGAGTGAGAGAGAGAGAGAGGGGGAGGGAGAGGGAGAGATAGTGTGAGCGAGAGGCAGAGAGAGTGAGAGTGAGAGTGAGCGAGAGAGAGGGGGAGAGAGAGTGAGAGTGAGAGAGTGAGCGAGAGAGTGAATGTGGTGAGAGAGAGTGAGAAGGAGAGATAGTGTGCGTGATAGAGAGTGAGGGGGAGAGAGAGGGAGAGGGAGAGATAGTGTAAACGAGAGTTAGAATGAGAGGGACAAATAGTGTAAGCGAGAGTTAGTGGGGAGAGAGAGAGTGAGAGAGGGAGAGATAGTGTGAGGAAGAGAGAGAGTGGGAGACAGGGAGTGAGAGTGAGAGTGACAGGGAGAGATAGTGTGAGTGAGAGAGAGAGTGAGGGGGGAGAGAGAGTGAGAGTGACAGGGAGAGATAGTGTGAGTGAGAGAGAGAGTGAGGGGGGAGAGAGAGTGAGTAACAGGGAGAGATAGTGTGAGTGAGAAAGAGAGTGAGGGGGGAGAGAGAGTGAGAGTGACAGGGAGAGATAGTGTGAGTGAGAGAGAGAGCGCACCTCAGTCCTGACTTGAACCCCTTGTCTACCATATAACCCTGACAGTTCAGCTGCTAGCCAGAGGAGCACTGATGATCCGAATGGGTTCCTCTCTTTTAATCCTGTTGAGGGGAATGTTCATATGGAGTTTTATTTAGGTTCAAATATGTAAAAAAATAAATAAATTGCATTACAGAAAGCGTTGACAGCCTTCCGTTGTAGGATTTGTCACTTCCTGATAGAGTGACCATCACCTCCTTTGTATGCTCAGGAGAACTGAGAGTGTTTCAGCTACATGCTGATGACAGAAGCAATCTCTTTATATATTCCCCTGGGAAGTATTTATCAATGTCTTTATGTACCAGTATAAAGGTACTGACATGTGGTTGAACTATGCTCTCTTTGTCCTTATGATGAAGTGTCCAGGGCTGTGGGTGAAATCTTCATCCCTCCCTCTCAGGCACAGAGTTCTGTCACCTGAGGCTGATGTTTCACACCGTGCTGTCTCTGAGTGTTGGGGTTTCATCCTTCAGTGTAAACTCAGAGTACAGAGTGCTGATGAGGCCAGAGCTACATTCCTCACTGGGGCTGGAATGAAACGCGAAGTTAATGAAGAGAGACTCGCGTGAAGAACGATCCCCATAGATAGTTACTCTTTAAATAATAAGCATATCTGCTTTGAATCAAACTTTCACCCATAGCTTCTGATATCACAAACGTGTCTGAAAGAAAAAGCAGCTATTGATGAACACTAGAGAGCTTGCAGATCAATATTAAGTGCTGGGTGATTAATAGGATGCATTGACTGGGTAACAGCTGCTTTGTTGACCCTTACAGAAAATGTAAGGAAACAAGCTTAGAAAAACATTTAACTCCATTGCCTCTCTTTAAATACATAATGTTAATAGAAGTGCGTCTAACTAAATCATTGGCAGCACTGAAGCAAAATGTTCCTATTCACTCCAGCTTTTCTGAGATTTTGGTTTTCTACTCCTTTTCGAGTGCATTGCTTGAAAGGAGTGCTGGATAAGCTGTGGTGGAAAAGGAAAACAATTCCAACACGGCTGCCCACGTCTTTCTACTGAGCCAGCAGGACTCCTGCAGTGAACCCCACAACAACAGCACTGTAGCTCCTCAATAGCTGATGATTAGCCACGTTGAAACGCTGAAATGTGGTAGAATTGCTTTTAATTTATTGGGAGTATTATTAGGAGTTATAATAAACACATGTTCCAGCTGCTGCTTAAGAGTTACAATTGCCTCAGTCGATGACCAACCAAAGAGCCCATTTGAATGATTATTTCCAGAAGGTATTTGCAGAGAGGTCACAGAGAGAGCTGATAGATTGGATGAGAATTAACCAGGGTTGGGTGAATTTAGCCAGGGTTGGGTGAATTAGCCAGGAATGGGTGAATTAGCCAGGATTGGGTGAATTTGCCAAACACACACACACACTCTTTTGTCCCTTGCAGCTGCCACATGTAAGCAAAGAACCCCAGTAATGTTTGCCATTTGAGTATCATGCCATGACGGCTGGAGTTACCCTGTAAGGCTGACAGACCTTTAGTACACTGTCAAAACACATCTGCATTAATATGTATGCATGGTAACTGACCCTGAGATTGTAAAATGCAGTGGATTTCACCATTTAAAGACACAGGGCTATGTGCTGCTCCACTTGGTATAACGGCACTACTGTAGAAACTGGAGATTAGGAGACGTATAGAAGGGAATACTGGCAGAATTATTAAATGCAAAGGGTTGTGACAAACATACATATTGATTGATATTACCAGGGAAGGCAGCCAGGCCTATAGAGATATGGAGGAGATTTCCATTCCATGAGAGTAGATGTTAAAATTTGATGCTGATTTAAACTCGGCTCTCGCCAAGATAAGCACCAACTAAGAGGTAGCTTTACAGTAAACTAATGTGATCCATCTGCATCTCCATCCATTTGCGTTTCCTTCCATCTGATGATGTAACTATCCTTTGCCTGGTGTTGATGGCTGAAGTGTAATGCTGGCTCCAGGGATCAGCTTATTTTGCCTCCCCAGTGCATCAGCACACACAACGGCTGCGATGTTGACTCCGGGGATCAACCCAGTGCGGTCTCCCCAGTGCATCAGCATGACAACCATCTGGAATGAGCTAAGTAGAGTACATCTCTGGGGTCTTCAAGTGGGCACCTTCCATCCTCTGTGTTTCGTCAACTAGCCCACGACACCTCAAGAGGGCTCAACAGTGATTTTGGTGTCCCAGCATCACCCCCCTCCATTACCCACTCAGCTCAGCCCAGCTTACTTACCCGTACATCAGCGTTGCTTTCTTTCTATTGTGCTTGAACTCTCCAGCTAGAATCTTTCTGTCTCAAACACAGCCAGTTGCTGCTCCTCTCTGCTGTTTCAGATAAGTTTTTCACTGTGCGACACAACTCTTGGCCACTGAACCCAGACATCTCTGAGAAACTCGGGTTGTAGAGCGTGCCACAAATCCTCGACAACCCACCTCCCCTGGGTAAACCCGGACTCTCCATCCTCGCTGTTCCGCTTCAGCAGCTAGTTGAGCATACCAAAGTTTCTTCCTCTCATACGCCTCATCCACAGCATCCTCCCATGGCTGTTAACTCTACGATATGAACAAGGCGTGCTGATCCAGACCACAAGACAATGTGCTTAATTTGACTTTTTAAATTGATTAGCTTACAAAATGTTATATTTAACTTGAAATCTCCAACTCTTTAAAAGATGTAAAAAGCTGTGATTGGTTCCAATAAGGGTAATTAAGTAATTGAGAGCACAGTTGGAACAGCAGGGCAGGGGGTCCCCCGGACCAGGATTGAGAACCACTACTCCAAGCGAACCTGTTTTATTAAACAAACGCTCAAACAAATTCACAAATAAATAATAATAATAATAATAATAATAATAATAATAATAATAATAATAATAATAATAATAATAATAAATAATGTTTTCTGGATTCCTGTCTTATCAACTCTCTTCTCTAAAATTATTTTCCTAAATAACTCTGCGATTAGTAAATTCAACTTGTCAATTGCATCCAGCCATCCGCCCACATCTGTAGAGCACATCTGGATTACTTTCAAAACGTGAGGCGTTCCAGCACCGTGAACCAAACCACGCCTCCAATCTCCAGCCCGCGGCAGCTGATTGGCAAGCAACCTTCTCATTGTAAAGTTGCCAGCTGAGCGAGGTCCTGATTGGTGAGAGAGCACATCCCTCGAGGTAGAGGGCGGCGCCGCTGTCAGAGGTCTTGATTCTTGTCAACAGAAGGCTGGCAAGCGGCACCGGCTTCCTGCGCTAAGCTTAGCGAGGCGCGCTTGTGTGCAAACGAAGACTGGAAGGTACTGCTTGTAGACCGGGAGAAAAGGGGCACAGCGCTTGCATCTTACATTTTGCAAGACTTGCATTGCTGCTGTTAACAAGGATTACTGGTTAACCGAAAGTAAACGTGGTTTGTTCAAACACCATATAGAGAGACAGCTTTTCTGTATTAGGTGCACAAGACTTGCGGTTGGCCTCTGCTGCTAGCACTAGACCCAAAAGCGTAAGAAAAGGGAGACGAAGAAGACTGTATGTGTTTGGACTGAGAAGACAGGGGCGCTTCGACTTGTTGATGCTTTGGATTATATTATAAACACCCAGTCGCCCAACTGTGAACAGTTTACAAAGTCAAGTCCTCACTTGCAGAAGGAACTCGCATTGCTGCAGACAACTGGGCAGCGAGCGAGCCTGGAAAGTGAAAGCATTCAGCTGGCCTGTCAAACTAGTGTAGCCACACTAGTGGATCAAGCACAGACTGACACGCTGATCACAGTGTACAGAAACACACCGTCAGATCCCCGCCTAGTATACTGCCTTCGAAGAGACTTGTGTTCTTTCAAACCTTCTTCAATCCGAAACAGTTTCCCGGTGCTTGCGTCTCACTCTGGATGTTGTGCTGAAATACAAAACATATCTTATTTTCCCATTGGGGGTTCTAAAGATATTGTAGTGTACAGCATTGCTGTTTAATTTCTTTGATTTTTTTTCACCGTTGCCAGCTATGTCTGAGAATAAGTACGATAGGAGTTGTAGTGATGAAGAATCGGAACCGGGACCGCTGTGCCCCACGCCGGGGCGCTCAGGAAGGGCAGGGCGGCGGAGCGGGGTGACTATTCCGGTAGCGGACCGCTCCAGTCCCGGCGGCTCGACTGCGGATACAGAAGCCAGCCTTATCGAGGCTGCAAAGACGGCGCCGCGAAGAAGCAGCATTATAAAGGTAAGCGGAAAAAAAAAAAAGTTTATTACAGCAATTTTTTAAAATGGAAAAACAAAGAGACAAAAATAGTAATATACGAATTATGATATTAATAATAAATAGCGCTGTGTAAAACGTGTTGTGAACCCATTCTTATTGGTATACTGTACCGGTGTACTCGGAAGTGGGGGAGTTACATACTGTACACTGTACAAGTTTTGAGCTGAATCAGGAGTTAATCATTGCATTCTTTGATCACTGACAGCTTAACGGTCAACACCCATTCTTTCCCCCAGTAATGCCCGCTGGTATCGATGACTTGTATTGTCGAGGCAGACTACCACCCGATGTATCTCACTACACTAGTGCGCATGAAGGCTGTGCAACGAGGCTAATGGAGCGCCACATACAATATGGCAATTTGGATTTAGAATTGAAGCAAGGCTGTTCGTTTTGCACTGCAATATTATAAGTACTGTGGGTAGTTTGACAGAAGCAGATGTTGAAGCCCATGCAGCATGTTTAATGAGCAGCACACTGGTGTTGTGTCTCAGTGCAGTGTGCTTAAACCTTTTCTCTTTTTCTTAGAAGCTGCTGTTTAGTTAGCATTTAGTTTTAGTGTGTATATACAGGCTCCTGAAGAACTCCAAAAAAGTTGCACAGCTCAGATGTACATGACCTTGGATCAATGCATACATTCAAACACATTATAGGCTACACCACTGTCTTTCTGATGCACTCAAAGACACTACCCTATTGCCATACTTAATACAGCAGGACAGCAGTTGCACCTCCCCACTGTTCAGTTCAGTATACAAACATATTCCTTCCCCCGTCACTTCCACCAAGCCAGTGCTCAGAGACTGCTATTTTAACAGTGTTTTGTTTGCAGTAATTTGCCCAAACACAAGAGTGTCTTGTTTGTTTTAAATCAGCCTGGCCCAGCGCCATGGATAACAGCTATTAAAAGCACGGCCTTTTCATTTCCGAGCGCTTGCGGTTTGGATTCAAGATCAGGCTGAGGCTGCCACTGTGCCCGACACACACACACACACATATATATATATGTGTATATATATGCAGTCCAGCCAGCACTGGGCAGAGTGTGTGGGAGCTGTCAGCAGAGATACCCAGTCCTGAGGAGAAGGGTCTGAGCTCTGCTTTCATTGTATTATGTGTGAGAGTGCATATCAGCTGTATATTATGCCAGTGTTTGTCCTTCTTACAGAACTGCACACTTTACCAGTACAGAGGTTTCAAACTGATTGACAAATACCAACAACATACAACTACTAAGCAGTATTGCTTTAATACAGTACCTGCAGTACAGCACAGTCTTCACACTGCACTGGGCCTTCACAACGCCTGTTTATTGGGCAGCTGCTTGTGTAGTTAGTTGTTTGGACTCCCTGAGTTCTAAAATGTATTCATTTCAGCACCCAGTAGTGACTGTCTTTCTGGTACAGTAAAATTACCATTGCCGAGAATATGGAGGCAAAACACAACACTTTCTTATATTCAAGTTGTTGATTGTTATTTTAATTAATAACAGTTTTGTCTTCACCAGCAGGATTTTTACAGTAGCAGAGGAACGACGTGTTCCCCCTGCTTGATAGCTGTATGTTATAACAATGCAATAAAAGCGTAAACACCATGCTGTAGTTGTTTTTGTATACTCCCCGAAATCATTTGGAATTAATCGAGCAACAGCATCAAGGGAACCTTGTCAAAGAGATAAGACTCACACAGACAGTGCTGCAGCACAACAGGGAGCTACAAGACAGTACCGCAACCCCTTCACATGGTCCAGCTCCACGTCGACAGCACTGACAGCACGAGGTATCACGAGGTCCAGCTCCATGTCAACAGCGCTGACAGCACGAGGTATCACGTGGTCCAGCTCCACGTCGACAGCGCTGACAGCACGAGGTATCGAGCTCCAGTCGCAGCGCTGACAGAGATATCACGAGGTCCAGCTCCACGCGCTGACAGCACGAGGTATCACGTGGTCCAGCTCCACGTCGACAGCGCTGACAGCACGAGGTATCACGTGGTCCAGCTCCACGTCGACAGCGCTGACAGCACGAGGTATCGCGTGGTCCAGCTCCACGTCGACAGCGCTGACAACACGAGATATCACGAGGTCCAGCTCCATGTCAACAGCGCTGACAGCACGAGGTATCACGTGGTCCAGCTCCACGTCGACAGCGCTGACAGCACGAGGTATCACGTGGTCCAGCTCCACGTCGACAGCGCTGACAGCACGAGGTATCACGTGGTCCAGCTCCACGTCGACAGCGCTGACAGCACGAGGTATCACGTGGTCCAGCTCCACGTCGACAGCGCTGACAGCACGAGGTATCACGTGGTCCAGCTCCACGTCGACAGCGCTGACAGCACGAGGTATCACGTGGTCCAGCTCCACGTCGACAGCGCTGACAGCACGAGGTATCACGTGGTCCAGCTCCACGTCGACAGCGCTGACAGCACGAGGTATCACGTGGTCCAGCTCCACGTCGACAGCGCTGACAGCACGAGGTATCACGTGGTCCAGCTCCACGTCGACAGCGCTGACAGCACGAGGTATCACGTGGTCCAGCTCCACGTCGACAGCGCTGACAGCACGAGGTATCACGTGGTCCAGCTCCATGTCGACAGCGCTGACAGCACGAGGTATCACGTGGTCCAGCTCCACGTCGACAGCGCTGACAGCACGAGGTATCACGTGGTCCAGCTCCACGTCGACAGCGCTGACAGCACGAGGTATCACGTGGTCCAGCTCCACGTCGACAGCGCTGACAGCACGAGGTATCACGTGGTCCAGCTCCACGTCACAGCGCTGACAGCACGAGGTATCACGTGGTCCAGCTCCACGTCGACAGCGCTGACAGCACGAGGTATCACGTGGTCCAGCTCCACGTCGACAGCGCTGACAGCACGAGGTATCACGTGGTCCAGCTCCATGTCGACAGCGCTGACAGCACGAGGTATCACGTGGTCCAGCTCCACATTGACAGCGCTGACAGCACGAGGTATCACGTGGTCCAGCTCCACGTCGACAGCGCTGACAGCACGAGGTATCACGTGGTCCAGCTCCACGTCGACAGCGCTGACAGCACGAGGTATCACGTGGTCCAGCTCCACATTGACAGCGCTGACAGCAAAAGGGATCATGTGGTCCAAAATGAGAGAACACTCAGAACTATTAAACACTCAATAGATTAACATTTAGATTACAAGTCTTTCTCAATGTCCAAATGAGTTGTTATTATTATTTTTATTATTTATTTCTTAAGAGACGCCCTTATCCAGAGCGACTTACAATTGTTACAGAATATCACAGTACAAAGTAGCACAGTACAAAATATCACATTGTAAAATACCAGGTTGTAGAATATCACATTACAGATAAGAGTAGTTTTAAAGTACAGTAAAATCAGTAGAAAATAAGATCAAATTCAGATAACTTTGTTGGGGCTTGGAGTCCACATCACCCAGTGATGTAAGTATTTGAATCAAAACTAATCTCAACATTGAAGACACAGCAAGAGGCCTCTTGTTGGAAATGGTTTTATTTCTTTCAGTATATCTAGATTGAGGGGACGATATCCAGTTTCACACAGTGAATACAGATATGTTGTCTGCAGAACTCTTGCAGGAACAAACCAGACTACCTAATTATGAGCCCTGTTGAAAAGTGAATGTGTGTGTTTCAAACTGCTGAAAGGATTGCATTAAAGGGCTTTGATTACTTTACAGAGCTCAGAAAGCCTGGATTCCACTGAAGCCCTGCAGGCTTTCAGGAATGGGAATAAGACTCCCATTGCATAGCAGTTTGATCCATTTCTGGTTTTACTATGAGTTTAACACCTTAAGTCCCTTTCACACTGGAACTCCTACCCAGATGCCAGTGTGAGACAAAATGCATGACGGCTGTTTGTAAGCCAACGACATAACAAAGAAGAAACATTTGCTGTGGGCCGACGGTTCAATCCAGAGACGCTTGGACGGAAGTGTCCGTAACAAGCTGCTTCCGGGGCATTGATACCTGCACTGTGTACTTGGGTCTGTCACCCAGGTCAACCCTGCTTTATCAAAAAGCAGTGTGAACTTGTGTACCCGACCCGCCTGGCAGCGGGTCCCGACCCGGGTAGAGCATGCCAGTGTGAAATCACTTAGCCAACCCGCCTGGCACCAGGTCCTGACCCGGGTAGAGCATGCCAGTGTGAAATCACTTAGCCAACCCGTCTGGCACCAGGTCCTGACCCGGGTAGAGCATGCCAGTGTGAAATCACTTAGCCAACCCGCCTGGCACCAGGTCCTGACCCGGGTAGAGCATGCCAGTGTGAAAGAAGCTTGTCTTGTATAGACTGTAGCTAATCAAGCTCATAGTAAAACCTGGAATTGGTGGATTAGGAGTCTCATTTACACCCCTGCCTTTGTTTTCCCCTCAGTGCATTTAGTTTCAGAAGAGCCAGCAGCAGACAGATATTTTTTTTAGTACAGCAATCACCAGTGCCACTTTATAGCCAAGGTCGCTGTTTTCTGTTTATTACCTGTGAACAATGTGCTGGCTGTTTCATGCCTCATTTTATACCCTCTTTATAAACTAATAAAAAAGCCTTCACCTGCCAAACCTCAGGAATATTATCCCCTAGAGGATCATATCATTCAAAAAGGGATAGTTTGTTTTAAGTTGGAGAGCCTGTTTGCTGGAGGATTTTGATTAGACTGTGCCTAGGATTCAATTGTAATTGTGGTTAAAGTAAAGTATCAATTAACAAACACCTGTGTTAAGATATATTTTTGCCATTTTATGCAGTGTTAAAACACAACTGCATACTCATTTTAGATTTTAGAACTGATAACGCTAATCCCCTCTCCAGGACGTATGGCATTCATTGAGCTGAAAACAGGAACACTTCTAATTCGACACTGTACAGAACTTGGACTATTATTTCTAAAAAGGCACAGCGAGCTATGTGGTCTATTTTAATGATCTAAAAATAGAGACAGAGGTTGTGTGTCTTGCAGGCTGGAGTCGATCAAGTTGAGTTTGAGTGAGTGTGACGGAACATGTTTCTGTCAGTGAGCTCACAGAACCTCATATATAATTATGTTAGCAGAACACAGCCAACAGCTTGACGTTTGAGATAAAATAACATTACCACATGGGGAGCAGATTTTAACATCATTCTCAGGCTTTGCATAGGAAGACCAGTTTCGCCAAAAGGTGCACCCTGACTACATTCCTGGCTTTGTACTAAAGGGTGCTTTCCAAAATTCACCCAGCTGAACTGCATGTTCAGCTTCCTCTTACAGAAACATCCACGGGGCATTTTTCAGAAATGCTGGGCGCACTCCCAAGGCTTCTGAGAAATTCAGTTGAACACGTGGCAGCCCCTCGTCTAGTTGGGGAAACGAAGTCCCAGTTCCTAACTGCTAGACCACACAGCCTTCCTCCCTGTCTCGCAGCTCTGATTGTAGCATGTCTGGTTAGCCTTGTCCTCTCTGACTCCCCTCATTGCTGGTGTACACCAGGGGAATCGGCTGTGTTTCAGAAGATTGTGTGGCAGTGCAGGAGGAAGCTGGAGGCTGATTATTTGTCAGATGAGATTCAGTTGGGGACTGAGCCACTGGCGCATGGCCAGGAACTGTGACTCTCTCCCTCACTCCCGGCTGGGGCCTGTCACTCTGTACTGGCTTCGGACCAGTGCTCTCGTAATGGAGCCACCAACAGCTTCGAGAGATCTGGGCAGATCACAGTCCAGGAGGTAGAAGTGCTGCCCAGGCCTGACCCTGCTGCTGCTGCTTATCTTTCTGAGATCAGAGCAGATCATAGTTCAAGAACAAGTACTGGCTGTGGCTCAGAGCCATGGAAATCATTGGCTGTTGTATGAGAAAATCTCAATCTGTCTGTTTTTCTTGGTTGCAAACATGACCTGCAGTATGCTGCTGTGAGGTGCTCTGAAGGATTTGCTGTTGACCCGGATGGTTCTTATTATAATCAGGTCCATGGCATGGCGGCGAGGGCTAGAAGTTGCTTCTTAAATTGCTCTTCTGTTTTTCCAAAGTTCAGTGTTTACTGGGAAAGCTGGGGAGATTATCCTTCAGCATGGCTGGTGGAGAACATTGTGTTCTTTCCATGTGCCTCTTTGAGATTCTCTGGGTTATTTTCATTCAAATATGTGGGTGTTTCCAGCGACCCAGGGAGAAGCAAACAAGGCAGGTCCCATGGTTAATTTGCCAGCGTTGGAGAGTTTGCTGTAGCTACTGTAACCTTGAACCCCCCCCCCCCCCCCCCCCCCCGTCTAGACTCATTCCTCTGCTCCCATACACACGACAACATCAGCAAGGGGATGGCAGCACACATAGTTTGGGAGTTAGGAGAGTCTTAAAATAGCCTCAATCTTCTGAGTCTTTTACATGTCTTGTCAAATATTGTGTGAGCAATATTTCTCAGAGCAGTGAGTGAGGTTGACAGAGTGGAAGGGGTTTTAAATGTTTAGATTTATTTAAAAAAAAAAAAACTATATGGGAAAAGCTACACTGTAAACTACACTATAAACTGCATTTTTCGCAGTGCTGTAGTACAATAGCTCTGAGTAGATTATACTGAGCAGCTCAAGATCATATGTGTCTGAGAAGCAAACGGAGGGGGGCTTGTGTCAGTGCTCGCTGTCTCTGTGATCGCGCCGGAGTGTCACTGGCCAGCAGGGTCTCTAACCCTTTTAACTTACTGAACCAAGTCCATTGACTAACAGGGGATCACAGCTGCTGCTGAGCGACACAACATCATCTGTGTATGAGTGGGGTATCACACATGGCACGGCATGGCAGAATCTATAGGGTTATACATTTGGTAGTTTACGATGCTAAAAGCACAGCAAAGTGTGAAAGCATTGTAAAGTATAGATAAGCATTGTAAAGCACAGAAAAGTATGGTAAACCATGGTAAATGCATAGTATAATCATCCTAATGAGTTACAGTGTAACTTTTATAAGGGTAGTTCTACAGGTTTTATATACAGGATGGGCACTTACAGATATTCAGTGAATGCAAATTGCTTTAGAGATCAGGTGCATCTCAATAATGTGCCTAAATGCAGATGAGCATCTGCGTCTCAGCAACTCCAGGAGCTGCGCTGGGGCAGCAGGGCCCCCCCCCCCCCCCCCCCCCCGATGTGCGGCAGTCTATCACATGTGTCTGTGTGTGCAGCTGTACGTGTTTGAGTGTGTGTTTGTTTGGCAGTGCATGTGTGTGTGTGTGTGTGTGTGTGTGTGTGTGTGTGTGTGTGTGTGTGTGTGTGTTTGCGTGTGTGTGTCCCTATACTGAGATTAGTTTTATTGAGAGATTGTTATTTTCGAGTGTTCTTAAGGAGTCAGCATTCCTGTGATTTGCTGTAGTGTATATGGAGAGCGAGAGGGAGAGGCAGTGTGTGTGTGGGTGTGTTAGTGTGTGGGTTGGGGTGATTGCGTCATGTTTGCTGTGGAGATGCATTGACACATTGACCTTGTTCACAGGGCTTGTTGAACTAGCAGTTATATTGAAGATTATAGGCAAAAAGTTAGCTAAAAATAGCTTTCCTTTTTATTAAACTTTACCACAGCAAATGCATGTTCATTTTACAGTTGGTTCAATTAAACAATTTAGAACAGGGCTGGAACAAAGACCTGGGGCTGGTTTTTCAAAATGTATCATTTAGATAACAGTGATGCAGATTTTGTAATCCTATACTTTGTGATCGAAATTACTTAAAAAAAAAAAAAAAATGGATTTTGTAATTGTAATTATTTGTAATCTGGATAAATGTAATCCAGCGGTGAAAAACAATCCAGATAAATGTAATTCCGATCACAAAGTATAGGATTACAAAATCTGCATCACTGTTGTCCAGATTCTGAAAAGCCGGCCCCTGGAGTGGAAAGACCAATGTTGGTAACCCTTAATGTAGGCTCTGTATACCCCCTCCTCCTCACCCTAATCCTGTCCTGAGGGGCAGCGAGCTGGACTGGGTGGTGAGACACAGGCAGGAGGAGAGGAGTGACCTCAGAGAGAATAATCACCGTTGTCTCAGGGGATGAGAGATCGCTGCCATCCAGACACTGTTCCATGAAATTTGCAGCACCAGCAGATCTGTGATAGGGAAGCTGGAGGCCGCCCTGCCCTTGCAGTCTGAATGCAAGGTGAGAGAGAGAGAGAGAGAGAGAGAGAGAGAGAGAGAGAGAGAGAGAGAGAGAGACTGATGCCTCTGCATTCTTCCCACTGCCTCGCTCAGTCTACGGCACTCAGAGACACAGGTGGACAGCTGTCCCTCATCAACACTGCACAGAATGCAAATGTTTCTACCTCAACGGCCTGCCCGCTGAACATCCCAGCATCCCTAAATAGATCATTGTTCATGTCAAAGATATTAATGAGCAAAGTCGTACCAGCATTGGCAGTCACTGGCACAGAAGCTCATCATCTGCTGCCTAGCGAAGCGCAGGACACTGAATTTATGAGTTCCCTCTGTGCGTCCTTCACATTGACTGCCGGGCCAAAGTCACAGAACTCCAGACCAGATCTCCTTTTCACAAGTGGACCCAGTGATCCAATACTGGCAAACTAATGTGCAGCTACAGCCAAACCTTTTACATCACCTAGAATTTTAGGACTGAGACATAATTAAAAACAAAACAAAACAAAAAACCTATATGAACATAATTTAGACATCATGTAATCCAAGAAAGCCATAATAGCAGGATAGTATTTCATTTTAGATTTCAAAATGTCATATTTTTCAATTTGTGTCAGTTTTTCACAAAGTATATGGAAAGCTACAAAGTGGTACAGTTATTCAGCAGGTTTCATTCGACTTTATGAAGTGACTTTATGAGTTCATTATATATAGAGGGGGATGCAAACTATTGACCATAGTTGTGGAAAGTTCCTATTGTTTTTAAAGTATGCATGACACTGGTCATGACTGCCATCAACAAATAGACCTTACCCTGGCTGAAGAAGAAGAAGAGCTGACCAGGCCTGACCCTGCTGTAGCACACACAAGAGAGGAATACAAGTTCCTGTGACTGCCCTGACAGAGCTCCCCGGTATAACTGCATTAGAGACACAGTGGAACAGGGCTAACCCAATAGCCATCTCTCAGTGGTCTCGTTTGAAACGCTCCACAGGGAATCACACTCAGCTGCACTGTTAATGACACGGGGCTCAGCTGAACACCGCTATCTCATTGAATGTGGTGACTGCGGGACAGGCAGTGAGAGCAGGCTGGTTTCATGACATCCGACAGATGAGTAACGTGAGAGCAAATCACAAATAGGATGCTGTCTGCTGCCCCACTGCTCAAATGCCAGGGATTCAGAGATGACGGGATGGGACGGACAGCCAGCTGCCTCAGGACAGCCTGCCCAATGATTCCAGGACACTTTAGGACAGGTCAGGGTTTTTAGCTCTCTAAACCAGGAATGAATTGATTTGAATCAGCATGCAAGGTGGGTGCCAGTTGCAGGAGCCTTTTCATGTCATGGATTTCATTGTTTAATTGCGGCAGTCATCTCCCAGAACAGTAAACTATCACGTGAATAATTACTTTGACTGGGTTCAGTTTTGATGTGCTGTGTGACCTCTGGGTTTTAAATGATATTAAAGTCTTCAGAATGGGCTAGATTCTTAAAACTCTTCATTCCAGAGCGTCAGAGAGTCAGAAAACACACCCAATAGTTATAAATAGCTGTTTCTTTTTCGTTTTAGAATTGTAATTGGTGTCATTTTTCTAAAAAAAAAAGATATATTTGAGAATCTAGCTTACCTAACCTACTGTTCTCCTGCTTTGTAGAAAACAGATTACTATGTATTTCCTGGGAAGCGTTTATTAACAGCCCAAACGCGTCGCTCAGAGAGCAGAGAATCCCATTTTCACTTTCTGTCTTGCTTCCTGAGCTTCTGAGTGTGGGAATGGAGGGCTGAGGCAGTGTGAGGGACCCCCTGGTCTTGGCACACAGAGCAGGGGGGGGTTGCGCAGCTCTGGGCTGGGGAGGAAGTTTTTTGAGCCACACTGATCCTGGGAACGCAGCCCCTCCGAGGGGAGAGGGACACAGGGAGAGCCGCTTACTAGAAACAGACTTGTTTCATTTCCACCCCTTTGTTTAGGGATGGAGCTTGTGCTGAGGGATGTTACTGGCACCAATTCCCTTGCAGCTGCAGATTATAGAGGTGCAGTGATGTCAATCTGGGGCAGGAATCCAGCTGCTTTGCACCCTGAAAAAAGGCGAATGTGCAGCTTTCTGTGTTCTCAGACTCGATCATATCAGCATCTGGAGTTTTCCACTTGGCTTCTGCATCCAGATGTTTTGATTTTTTTTTCCTCAAACTTTTCCTGATATCCCCCCCAGCTTAAAAAACATAAAATAGGAAGATAAAACCTTCAGCGAACAAACAGCCCTTGAGCTTTGCATTTCTTATGTACTGTGTTTAGCAGCTGCTCAGTGCATGGGGCTGGTTTCAGACCCCATTTACAACATAATGCAGTTTGAACCATTTTTTGTTAAAGTAGTAATCAATGTAGCCACACAGGTTTGTGCGCGCCGCCCCTTATCCTAATTGTTCAGTAGCCTGGCAACATCCGTTGCTTTGGTTCTGTGAGTAGGTGTTTTATTCAGGCCTGTGATTGCGAGAACTGTGCATTCATAATACATGATATTGTATTAGTGTGTTTTACCTGTCTGGGGTTTACCTAAACTTAACCATGCTTTCACTATAATAATTATAATTAATTTTTATATAGCACCTTTCATAGTCACAAAGCACTTTACAAGATACAAGACTAGGGTGTGTGAACTATGCATCAGCTGCAGAGTCACTTACAACAACAGAGCACAAGGAGGTTAAGTGACTTGGTCAGGGTCACACAGTGAGTCAGTGGCTGAGCTGGGATTTGAACCGGGGACCTCCTGGTTACAAGCCCATAACCACTGGACCACACACCTTGTCATGATTTTACTGGTGCAAAGTTTTATAAGTGCAGTCACTGACGTTTTATAAGTGCAGTTACTGACATGCTCCCCGGCAATGAACACTTTTTGACTGTCGTTCTGATTCTGGGACTCCCCTCCACACCGGAAACATTTTCATTTTCATTGTCTGTAACGCTTCACTATGCTGCTCTCAGTCACTGTGTGTTAACACACACTGTCTGTGCTCTGAGTCTGGTAGGGGCATCTCCCTGTTTGTGAACCCTGAAGCACATAGGATCAGCCCACGTTACTGATCCAGGATGGTTTTTTTCAGTGAAAGGGAGGGGATGAGGGAGGGAGGGAGACTAGGGAGACAGAAGCAGAGTGTCCGCTAGTTCAGTTGGCCCAGCGAAACTCCTTTCATCACGTAGACCCTGATGGAAGGGATGGCTCTGCTGACCTTGGCCGTGATCCAACTGGATGAACTTGAAGATAATACACACCCCCTGGGACCACCCATAACATGTTTATTATATAATGATAGTAGTTATAATAATTACTGTTAACAATATGTCACAGCATCGTTCGAAAGTGAAAAAACAAGAGCACTTTTTATGTTTAATAGTCGTTCAGTACAATCGTTGTTTAAAGAATTCCTTGGCAGTGTGCCTAAATGATGGAGCTGCGATCTGTTGCGTTGTTTTCCCATATAAATGTTTACCACAGGAAACGTGCAACCTCGTTTAGCAGCTTTCCCATGCTTTCCCCATAGTTTGCCATGGTTTTTAATATGCTTCGCTGTGCTTACCCGTGCTTTCACTGTGCTGTTGTGCAACGTGTTGTTAATGGTCACACCGGTCGGTGCTGACCAGTCTGAAGGCAGGGCTGGTCTGGCCGTGTCATTCATAACCTCCTGCTGCTGCAGGTAGGGTGTGCGGAATTGGTACACCGCGGGATGCAGTACAGGCAGCTTGTGTCTCTGCACCCTAGAAGAATGGAAACAAACACCACTGAGCGACTCCTCTCTGCTGAGACAGTGGAGGAATGAACTGAGAGCAACCAATCAGATTGGACCCCTAACCCTCTCACTGGCAAACTGTCTGTGGGCTTTGCTGCCATGTGTCTTTGTATTTTCAGCTTTAGAAACAACACTGCCACATTCCAGTCATGCCTTCATATTTCATGACTCCGTAACTTGACAATTTATAACAAGTTATATTGCAATAAGATGATTTGTTGTAAGGACAGGTTTTTATATATGTATGAGAGCTGTCCTTGCTGTCCTCTATCGAGGTTTATCAGATTTCTGAAGTTTCCCTGAGTCTGTCATGACGATAGTAACCATGCCTCCATTGCAAGCCTGCTTCAGTATAACTGGATTGCTGCAGACATTATTGAATTGTCAATAACAACAGCGAGCAACAATGAATTAACCCACTGATTTGCCAATCCTTACAAATACAGTGACTGGATAACATGTAGCTTCTGCCTTTACTCAGCCTCCCTGCCCCCCCCCCCCTTTTATTTCATATGCAAAGCAGGGCTAATTAAAATAATTAGGTGTGCTTGAGAACGAAGCAATCCAGCATCATCTCTTATTACCATCAGAAACACAGCAGCTGTTTCAGGGTTGATAAGAGGTTAGGTGTGTTGAGTGTGTGTTTCTGTGTGTTGTGTGTGTGTGTGTGTGTGTGTGTGTGTGTGTGTGTTTCTGTGTATTGTGAGCTTGTGTTTCTGTGTATTGTGTGTGGCTGTATGTGTATGTATGTTTCTGTGTATTGTGAGCTTGTGTTTCTGTGTATTGTGTGTGGCTGTATGTGTATGTATGTTTCTGTGTATTGTGAGCTTGTGTTTCTGTGTATTGTGTGTGGCTGTATGTGTATGTATGTTTCTGTGTATTGTGAGCTTGTGTTTCTGTGTATTGTGTGTGGCTGTATGTGTATGTATGTTTCTGTGTATTGTGAGCTTGTGTTTCTGTGTATTGTGTGTGGCTGTATGTGTATGTATGTTTCTGTGTATTGTGAGCTTGTGTTTCTGTGTATTGTGTGTGGCTGTATGTGTATGTATGTTTCTGTGTATTGTGTCTGTGTGTGTATGTCGGTGTGTGTGTGGATCTATGAAATGTTGCGGCCGTCGTAAACCATTTTAAAAGAGTCTTTTTAGAATATTTGCGCCTGTAAAGGTTTTGGTCCATAGATAAAACCGATCCCATGTCTTCACATTCTCTTCCTTGGCTTTGTTGCAGCTTGCTTTGATAATAGCATTTTCCCATTAGAAGGATACTTGAATTTAAGTAAGATGAAAAGTTCATGAGAGTTGGTGGATGGTGTCATGCACAAATGGTATCATGCATCACATCTCTAATGTCTGTCTTTATTACACTGGGCCTGCCATCTTCATGCTGTACACAGTGTGCAGTGAGCAGCGTCGGTGTCTTCATGCTGTACACAGTGTGCAGGGAGCAGCGCCGGTGTCTTCATGCTGTACACAGTGTGCAGGGAGCAGCGTCGGTGTCTTCATGCTGTACACAGTGTGCAGGGAGCAGCGTCGGTGTCTTCATGCTGTACACAGTGTGCAGGGAGCAGCGTCGGTGTCTTCGTGCTGTACACAGTGTGCAGGGAGCAGCGTCGGTGTCTTCGTGCTGTACACAGTGTGCAGGGAGCAGCGTCGGTGTCTTCATGCTGTACACAGTGTGCAGGGAGCAGCGTCGGTGTCTTCATGCTGTACACAGTGTGCAGGGAGCAGCGTCGGTGTCTTCATGCTGTACACAGTGTGCAGGGAGCAGCGTCGGTGTCTTCATGCTGTACACAGTGTGCAGGGAGCAGCGTCGGTGTCTTCATGCTGTACACAGTGTGCAGGGAGCAGCGTCGGTGTCTTCATGCTGTACACAGTGTGCAGGGAGCAGCGTCGGTGTCTTCATGCTGTACACAGTGTGCAGGGAGCAGCGTCGGTGTCTTCATGCTGTACACAGTGTGCAGGGAGCAGCGTCGGTGTCTTCATGCTGTACACAGTGTGCAGGGAGCAGCGTCGTGTCTTCATGCTGTACACAGTGTGCAGGGAGCAGCGCCGGTGTCTTCATGCTGTACACAGTGTGCAGGGAGCAGCGCCGGTGTCTTCATGCTGTACACAGTGTGCAGGGAGCAGCGTCGGTGTCTTCATGCTGTACACAGTGTGCAGGGAGCAGCGCCGGTGTCTTCATGCTGTACACAGTGTGCAGGGAGCAGCGTCGGTGTCTTCATGCTGTACACAGTGTGCAGGGAGCAGCGTCGGTGTCTTCATGCTGTACACAGTGTGCAGGGAGCAGCGTCGGTGTCTTCATGCTGTACACAGTGTGCAGGGAGCAGCGTCGGTGTCTTCATGCTGTACACAGTGTGCAGGTAGCAGCGTCGGTGTCTTCATGCTGTACACAGTGTGCAGGGAGCAGCGCTGGTGTCTTCATGCTGTACACAGTCGTTCACAGCAGCGCCGCTTCATGCTGTACACAGTGTGCAGGGGCAGCGTCGGTGTCTTCATGCTGTACACAGTGTGCATTGAGCAGCGTTGGTGTCTTCTGTACACAGTGTGCAGGGAGCAGCGTCGGTGTCTTCACAGTTCGTCAGTGGATCACAGCACAGGGAGCATAACGGGTGTCTCATGCTGTACACAGTGTGCATCAGCAGCGCTGTCTGGGCTGTACACAGTGTGCATGGAGCAGCGTACACTTCATGCTGTACACAGTGTGCAGGGAGCAGCGTTGTGTCTTCATGCTGTACACAGTCAGAGGGGAAATGGAAATGACATTCTCGTGCACACAGTGTGTCTTATTGTGTGTGTGTGTAGCTGTCTCACAAGCTCTGGTGCATTGTTATGTGTGCATGTGTGGGTGTGGTGTGTGTGTCACAGAAAACAGTGTGTGTGTGTCTTCATGCTGTGTGTGACATTGTGTGTTTCATGCTGTACACAGTGTGCAGGGAGCAGCGTTGTGTCTTCGTGTGTACACAGTGTGCAGGGAGCAGCGCCGGTGTGTACACAGTGTGCAGGGAGCAGTGTCGGTGTCTGTGTGTACACAGTGTGCAGGGAGCAGTGTAATGTGTGTGTTCTCGAGTGTCAGTGTGTGTCTGTGTGTGTGTGGCGCTCTGTGTCACTCAGAGAGCTGTGGGAAGCAGGCAGAGCCAAGTGTTACAGTATGTATGGAGATGAGAATCATAGAAAGCATGATGGAATTGGGCAGGGAGGAGGAGTGGGGCAGAGGAGGGGGAGGACCCAACCCTGGAGATTGTAGAGAGGGATTTCCAGGGGAGAGCATGATGGCGAGTCTGATGCATGAGAGAGAGCTCATAGGCTCCTCTTACCAAGTGTTCACAGTACTGCTTAGGGAGATGAGAATCATAGGACTGAATGACCTTCTGTACGAGATCATCTCCCTTGGTTCCATGGACCTGAATCTCCCACTTGACGGGACTCTCCGACTCCCTCTCCCAGGGGGAAGCCTAAGGGGAGGGATGAATGGAGATGACTCTCCCCTCATCAGGATACCTCCCACTCCTATCGGAGGGAGGGGAAGGGATCCTCTAGGACTCCCCCTGAGGGGAGGAGGAGGAGGAGGGAGGGAGAGGGAGATGAGAATCATAGAATGCATGACGAGGGGGGGACGACTGAGGAGGAGGAATGAGGGGAGGGACAGGGGACGAGAGGGGAGGAGAGGAGAGGGGGAGGGAGGGACGGGGAGGAGAGGAGAGGGGAGGAACTGAGAGGCGAGGATAGGCTGAGGGAGGGATGTCGAGGAGAGGAGTGGAGGGACTGAGGGGATGAGCGGAGAAGAGAGGGACTGAGAGGGGAGGAGAGCGGGAGGGACTGAGAGGGGAGGATAGTGGAGGGACTGAGAGGGGAGGAGAGGAGAGGGGAGTGATAGAGGGGAGTGGAGGGACTGAGGGGAGGATAGTGGAGGGACTAAGAGGGGAGGAGTGGGTGAGGGAAGGATGGGGAGGAGAGGAGATGGGAGGGTCTGAGAGGGGAGGAGAGAGTGAGGAGGGTGGGAAGCAGGCGGCAGATCCTATGAGAAGTGCTGAGAAAATGGGTTGGATTTTTTTTTCTTTTTTATATGATATGGCAGTAAATTGAACAATTCATCATTCCAAAACGACATCATTAGTATCTGAAGGGCTGGATTAAAACACCAGTCATGGTGAATGGAAACACTAATGTGCTAAAACTTTTGCTGAACTAAACAACAACGGTAGGTTACGAAGCAGGCCCTGGCCACAGCACTTTGACATGCTTCAGTGCATGAAGCGTGCAGCATGCTGGTTGAGGCAAATAAATCTGCAGAATTGCAATAGCAAAGAAACGATGACCAGATCTCAGATTGAACATAAGAACATAAGAACATAAGAAAGTTTACAAACGAGAGGAGGCCATTCGGCCCATCTTGCTCGTTTGGTTGTTAGTAGCTTATTGATCCCAAAATCTCATCAAGCAGCTTCTTGAAGGATCCCAGGGTGTCAGCTTCAACAACATTACTGGGGAGTTGATTCCAGACCCTCACAATTCTCTGTGTAAAAAAGTGTCTCCTATTTTCTGTTCTGAATGCCCCTTTTTCTAAACTCCATTTGTGACCCCTGGTCCTTGTTTCTTTTTTCAGGCTGAAAAAGTCCCTTGGGTCGACACTGTCAATACCTTTTAGAATTTTGAATGCTTGAATTAGGTCGCCACGTAGTCTTCTTTGTTCAAGACTGAACAGATCCAATTCTTTTAGCCTGTCTGCATATGACATGCCTTTTAAGCCCGGAATAATTCTGGTCGCTCTTCTTTGCACTCTTTCTAGAGCAGCAATATCTTTTTTATAGCGAGGTGACCAGAACTGCACACAATATTCAAGATGAGGTCTTACTAGTGCATTGTACAGTTTTAACATTACTTCCCTTGATTTAAATTCAACACTTTTCACAATGTATCCGAGCATCTTGTTAGCCTTTTTTATAGCTTCCCCACATTGTCTAGATGAAGACATTTCTGAGTCAACAAAAACTCCTAGGTCTTTTTCATAGATTGCTGCAGGGTACCATTCCCGGAGTCCTTGCACACGTTACCCTTCAGACTGTCTTTTCATAGCTGCGGTTCAGCCGTGGGCACACGCACTCTGCCTCCCTCCTTGACTCCACCACTCTGCTATGAGCTGTCAGCAGAAGGGCAGGGAGGAAGTGCAAGAATGTAAACCAGGGGAAAAAAAGAGTCAGAGTCAGAGCTGGTGCGTTCAACACCGGAACAAACTCCTTAAAGGGGTCACACGCCATGTTAATTACAGAAAGACCAGGGGCCCTAGTCACAAACTCCTGAGCTATTTAAAGAAGGTTTTTTTAGGAATAAAATACGGTATTCTATTCTCTAATAGCTGCAAAGGAAGCCAGCAGGAGCTTCAAGAACCGCATTGTATTCCAGAAAACAGACCTTTGAAAAAAGTGCTCTATGAATAACTCACGAGCTGGCCCTGTGGTGCAGACGCAGAGGGGTAATCTGTGAGAGTAAAGTCAAAGAGCACGGAAGGACACTGTGGGTCACCTTGCTTTCACTGTGCTTTATTACACTTTGTTATGCTGATGCATTCTTAATGGGGTGTGGAAAGCTGGTGGACCTTTTAAAGCATTTAATAAAGGATTCAATAAAAATGTGTTTGTATATTAAATATCACAGTGCATTTTTAAATATTACTTCTAGTAAAAAGAAAGTATTTAGGCTAATCCTTTAAAACAATTTAATTAAAAACTGCAATAAGTCTTCGATCTTCCTTTTCGCCGCTTCCTATAAAATACTTTTCTGCATCTCTGAAACAGCTTCAGGGTTTTGCATCTGTGTATGTCACCATGGAAACAGTGAATGCTGTGAGGAGGTGATGTCGTCTCTGAGCTCCGTTTCCGTGGTGAGGCGGGAGATTGACAGCCCTGTGAGTGTTGGGAATACACTCTCAGAGTAATGGAGCGACTTTCAGACAGAACCGTGTGCTTGCAGATCTGCAATGATGTGATTTATAGACATAATTCTCCTGCCAGCAAGCAGGGGCTGACAAACAGCAATAACAAAGCGAAGTAAAGGCATACAGCATTGGAGGGAGGCAGTGTGGCCTAGTGGTTAGAGCTAAGGGACTGGGAGGGACTGAGGCAGTGTGGTCCAGTGGTCAGAGCCGGCCATTTCAAGGTAACACTATTCCTAATGGTGTGTGGATGTCATTGATAAGGCTGACTCTCAGCTCAGAGATCAGGATGTAATCACTGTGCTGTGCCCAGCTGGCAGTCCATTAGGTAACACTGCCTTGGCTTTGTGTCTAAAATTAGTATTTTTAAAGAAATCTGTTTTAGACAACAAGTGTTTTTGTACATGCTTGCAACCAGTAAGATGATTTGACTGCTGGGGTGAAACAGACTTCCTGGAAGGCAAGGCAAGCAAACTGAGGACTTTGTTTTACCTGGTGTGGTGCCAGATGTCATGCTTTAGAAAGCAGACACTAACCACAGATTTGCTTTGACATGTGCTTCTTTCGAAACTGCTCCTCTATGGTGAGTGGTAGTGTGTGGCTGGTAGGATTTATGTCGCTGTGTTGTCGGCTACAAGCACTCTGAGTGGCAGAGCAGCGGGTGTGCTGGGTGAGCAGTGGGAGTGCATCTGCTCTGCGAGGCGTTTGTCTTGTAATGTGTCTATCGGGGCTCTCCCCTCCAGTGCAGTTTGGCTGCATTAATACCATGTTAATGCTTCTTACATCAGTATTCATCTATAACACCTGCTCCACGCAGTACACAGTAATACAGGTGCTACATGTTGTTAGCCTGTGGCTGATCTCTGCTGCTGTGGCTGTGCTGGAGCGTAAATGGGTCAAACGACATACGATTTCAGTTGAGACGGTGCCGGCTAGTGTGCAGTTAGCTGTAGTGGCACACAGACCTTATAAACAACATATACAAGAAGCTGTTTGAAATCTCAAAGATACAAACCAAGGGATTTCAAGTCGTGGCTCTGTGGCAAAAGCATAACAAAGTGTAGCGTAGCACAGGCAGGCTGATGTGTTTGGAACAGCACTTTGCAAACCAAGGCAAAGCCCTGAACCTGCAGAGAACAGCAGGCACATAGGGAAACATTGTGACACAGCAAACTGCAAAAGAACCCTGCAATGTAGCTGCAAGTATTCAAATTTAAAGGAGCCTTCCTGTCTGTTGCTGTTACATTGGTGTGCCTTTGGTCATACCCTGAAGGAGTGGAGCAGAGGGAGGCTGTTAATCGAGGCAGAGAGCTTGCTACTGCAGATTTGATTTTTTCAATCAATAAAGTCAATTCAAAACGAATAAGTTCTGCATTGATACTTAAACAATTCAATAAAAACATTGTCAATTTAGGCGTGTGGTCTGACTCCCCTAACCGCCCCCCAGAGTCTGTTCCAGAGCGGTAATCAACTTATTCTCACAAATTGATTGCTTCCAGCAAACAGATCCAAAAACAAATGCATGCAGGTATTTAATTCCGTGAGCTGGCTGTAGCTGCAATGAAATCTCCCTGTGTTACTCAATATCATCACAACCCCAACATCTACAGACACTCCCCTGTTCCGCTGAAGCACCCCTATAATCTATAGCTATAGAACACACTACCTCAGTCCCTCCCAGTCTCTCAGCAATAACCACTAGAACACACTGCCTCAGTCCCTCCCAGTCTCTCAGCTCTAACCACTAGAATACACTGCCTCAGTACCTCCCAGTCTCTCAGCAATAACCACTAGAACACACTGCCTCAGTCCCTCCCAGTCTCTCAGCAATAACCACTAGAACACACTGCCTCAGTCCCTCCCAGTCTCTCAGCAATAACCACTAGAACACACTGCCTCAGTCCCTCCCAGTCTCTCAGCAATAACCACTAGAACACACTGCCTCAGTCCCTCCCAGTCTCTCAGCAATAACCACTAGAACACACTGCCTCAGTCCCTCCCAGTCTCTCAGCAATAACCACTAGAACACACTGCCTCAGTCCCTCCCAGTCTCTCAGCAATAACCACTAGAACACACTGCCTCAGTCCCTCCCAGTCTCTCAGCAATAACCACTAGAACACACTGCCTCAGTCCCTCCCAGTCTCTCAGCAATAACCACTAGAACACACTGCCTCAGTCCCTCCCAGTCTCTCAGCAATAACCACTAGAACACACTGCCTCAGTCCCTCCCAGTCTCTCAGCAATAACCACTAGAACACACTGCCTCAATCCCTCCCAGTCGCTCAGCTCTAACCACTAGAACACACTGCCTCAATCCCTCACAGTCTCTCAGCAATAACCACTAGAACACACTGCCTCAGTCCCTCCCAGTCTCTCAGCAATAACCACTAGAACACACTGCCTCAGTCCCTCCCAGTCTCTCAGCAATAACCACTAGAACACACTGCCTCAGTCCCTCCCAGTCTCTCAGCAATAACCACTAGAACACACTGCCTCAGTCCCTCCCAGTCTCTCAGCAATAACCACTAGAACACACTGCCTCAGTCCCTCCCAGTCTCTCAGCAATAACCACTAGAACACACTGCCTCAGTCCCTCCCAGTCTCTCAGCAATAACCACTAGAACACACTGCCTCAGTCCCTCCCAGTC